>NC_135953.1:102684184-102936684 GCF_053455715.1 Rhinoraja longicauda
CCCTCCCCCTCCCAACCCACCCTCTCCTTTCCCTTCCCTCTATCCCCTTCCTTTCATTTCCACATCACTCCTCTCCTCCCATACCCTCCCTGCCTCTCGCTCTTCCCCCTCCCCTACCCCACATCCCCCTCTTCTCCATCACCCTCTGACTCTCCCCTTCCTCCCACCAACCCATTCTCCCTCCACCCCTTCTTTCCCAATCCCGGACCCCAATATCACGCCTTCCAATACTCTCCTACCTCCCCTTTCCACACCCCATTCCTCCCTTCCCCACCCCTTCCTTCCACCTCTGCCCCATTTCCTCCTCTCCCACTCTCCCTCTCCTCCCCCACAACCCCATTTCCGCTTCCACTTCCCATCTCCTCACCCATCCCTCTCTTCCCAGATACCTCTCCCATTCCTCCCCAACTCTCTCCCACTCCTCCCCAACCTTCATCTCTCTCCAACCCCATCCTTCCTCTCTCCACCCACCCCCTTCCTCTTCACCCCACTCCCTCTCTCTCCTATTCTCCCCACCCCATCCCATCCTCTTCCCACCCCTTCTTCCTTCCTCTCTTCTCAATCCCCCCCCCCTTCGCACCACCCCTCTCCCTCTCCGTTCCCTCTCTCCCCCCTACCTCTCCTCATCACCACTCCTTCCCCTTCCTCCCCTGCTCCCCTTCCCCTCCCCCGTCCCCTCATCTCCTCCATCCTCCACCACCCTCATCTCTCTCTCCATCCCCTCCTCTCCCTCTCCCCTCTCCCTCTCCCTCTCCCTCTCCCTCTCCCCCTCCCCCTCCCTCTCCCCTACCCCCTCCTCTCCTCTCCCCCTCCCCCTACCCCCTCCCTCTCCCTCTCCCCCTCCCCCCTCCCTCTCCCTCTCCCCCTCCCCCTACCCCCTCCTCTCCCTCTCCCCCTCCCCCTACCCCCTCCTCTCCCTCTCCCTCTCCCCTACCCCCTACCCCCCTCCCTCTCCCTCTCCCCCCCCCTCCCTCTCCCCCTCCTCTCCCTCTCCCCCCCCTCCCTCTCCCTCTCCCCCCCCCCTCCCTCCCCCCTCCCTCCCACTCCCCTACCCCTCCTCTCCCTCTCCCCCTACCCCCTCCCTCTCCTCTCCCTCTCCCCTACCCCCTACCCCCTCCCTCCTCCCCCTCCTCTCCCCCTAACCCCCTCCTCTCTCCCCTCCTCTCCCCTCTCCCCCCTACCCCCTCCTCTCCCTCTCCCCCCTACCCCCCCCTCCCTCTCCATCTCCCCCCCCCTCCCTCTCCCCCTCCTCTCCCCTCTCCCCCCTACCCCCTCCTCTCCCTCTCCCCCTCCTCTCCCTCACCCCCTACACCCCTCCCTCTCCCTCTCCCCCCCCCCTCCCTCTCCCCCTCCTCTCCCTCTCCCCCCACCCCCTCCCTCTCCCCCCCCCTCCCTCTCCCCCTCCTCTCCCTCTCTCCCTCTCCCCCTCCTCTCCCTCTCCCCCTACCCCCTCCCTCTCCCTCTCCCTCTCCCCCTACCCCCTCCTCTCCCTCTCCCTCTCCCCCTCCTCTCCCTCTCCCCTCCCTCTCCCCCTCCCTCTCCCCCCCTCCCCTCTCCCCTCTCCCTCTCCCCTCCCTCTCCCCCTCCTCTCCCTCTCCCCCTACCCCCTCCCCCTCCTCTTCCCCCTCCCTCTCCCCCTCCCTCTCCCCCCCCCCCCTCCCTCTCCCCCTCCTCTCCCTCTCCCCCTACCCCCTCCTCTCCCCCTCCCTCTCCCCCTCCTCTCCCTCTCCCTCTCCCCTCCCTCTCCCCCTCCTCTCCCTCTCCCCCTACCCCCTCCTCTCCCCCTACCCCCTCCTCTCCCCCTACCCCCTCCTCCTCCCCCTCCCTCTCCCCCCGCGGCGAGCCGGCCGGCCTCTTCCTCTCACCCAGTTGGGGTTGTTGTTGAGCTTGGCTTTCTTCACCTGCTTGTCCTCCATGGTTAGCGTTAGCGGCGGCGGCGGCGGCGGCGGCGATCAGCGCCAGGCGGATGGTGACGCGGCAGAGGCGGGGCCTGCGGGGCCTCACGGGAGGGGGAGGGGAGGGGGGAGGGGGGAGAGGGGGGGGGGAGGAGAGGGGGGGAGGAGAGGGGGGGAGGGAGAGAGGAGAGGAGAGGGAGGAGAGACGTAGAGGGAGGAAGAGAGGGGAAAGAGGGAGAGGAGGAGGGGAGAGGGGGGAGAGAGAGAGAGGGGGGAGAGAGAGAGAGGGGGGGAGGGAGAGAGGAGAGGGGGAGGGGAGGAGAGAGAGGGGGGGAGGAGAGAGAGAGGGGGGGAGGGAGAGAGGAGAGGGGGAGGGAGGAGAGAGAGGGGGGGGAGAGGGAGGAGACAGATCTGAGGGGGATGAGGAGATGGGTCTGGGAGAGTGGGATGAGGAGACAGGTCTAAGGGAGAGGGGGATACGGGTCAGAGGGGAGAGGAGACCGAGGGGGTCTGAGGAAGAAGGGTGTGAGGGAGGGGGATAGGGGTCAGGGGGGAGATGTGGCTGAGGAAGTGTCAGGGGTCAGGGTCAGGGAGGTCTGAGGGAGCAGGGTCTGAAGGGGAGAAGTAGAGGGGACCAGAAGGCGAGGGGGATCATCAGACTTCGTCCACCCTGTGTCCCACCCCCATTTCTTTGTCTCGCTACTCCCGTCGGGCTGAAGGTACAGAAGCTTGAAAGTGCGCAAAAGCACTCAGGAGCAGGTTTGTTCACCTCTGTCAGAAGTAACTCAGCGGGTCAGGCAGCATCTCTGGAAAGAATGGAACACTTTGTATTTTGCCTAAGTTTCCACCATATGCATTTCCTTTTAACTTTATTTTTGGAGCTCTTCTGTGGTGTTTTAAAATATTTAAATGTGTTAATCATGCAAATTATTGAAGGATTGCCTATTACTTCACAGCCACGTATGCCAACACTAATTAAATAAATCTCCACATAAATGGCGACACAAGAAGTTGGAATCTTGAACAATATATATAGTACTGAATGAATCATCTATGGAGGAATAGACAGACGTTTTGGGTCAGGATCCTCCTTCACAGTGATGGTGTAAGGGAAAGAAAGCTCCCTCTGGTTCTACATTTCACTCTCTACCTTATCAGATCCCATTATTTGCACCCCCTCGGTCAACTCCATTTATCACCTCCAACCTCAGTTACTATCTCCGTCCTTCTCCCCTCCACCAGACTGATCGGCCATGGATCCACCAATTACTTGCCAGCCTTTGCTCCGCGCCTTCCCCTCACTTCTCTCTCCCCCTACTGTCTCTCCTGCACTCCATAGTTTAGTTTATTGTTACGTTACCGAGGTACAGTGGAAAGCTTTTTGTGCGTGCTATCCAGTCAGCAGAAAGACAATACATGATTACAACCGAGCTGTCCATGGTGTACAGATACACGATAAAGGGAATAACGTTTACAGCAAGATAAAGTCCAGTAAAGTCTGATTAAAGATAGTAAGAGGGTCTCCAATGAGGTTAATTCATTGCCATTTACACCAAAGTGCAGTCAAATTCACAATAGACGATAGACAATAGGTGCAGGAGTAGGCCATTCGACCTTTCGAGCCAGCACCGCCATTCTATGTGATCATGGCTGATCATTCATACTCAGTACTCCGTTCCTGCCTTCTCCACATACCCCCTGACTCCGCTATCATTAAGAGTTCTATCTAGCTCTCTCTTGAAAGCATCCAGAGAATTGGCCTCCACTGCCTTCTGAGGCAGAGAATTCCACAGATTCACAACTCTCTGACTGAAAATGTTTTTCCTCATCTCTGTTCTAAATGGCCTCCCCCTTATTCTTAAACTTTGGCCCCTGGTTCTGGGCTCTCCCAATATTGGGAACATGTTTCCTGCCTCTAACGTGTCCAATCCCTTAATAATCTTATACGTTTCAATAAGATCCCCTCTCATCCTTCTAAATTCCAGTGTATACAAGCCTAGTCGCTACAGTCTTTCTACATACGACAGTCCTGCCATTCCGGGAATTAACCTAGTGAACCTACGCTGCACTCCCTCAATAGCAAGAATGTCTTTCCTCAAATTTGGAGACCAAAACTGCACACAGTACTCCAGGTACGGTCTCACTAGGGCCCTGTACAATTGCAGAAGGACCTCTTTGCTCCTATACTCAACTCCTCTTGTCATAAAGGCCAACATGCCATTGGCTTTCTTCACTGCCTGCTGTCCCTGCATGCTTCCTTTAAGTGACTGATGAACAAGAATTCCTTGTTAGCATGAAGCTCAAAGTGTAACCAGTATACAGTAATGATAAATTCAACAACTAACGCAGAACAGTAGAATGGTGTAAAGATTATAGTGTAAGGTGAAGTGGGATAAACATACAATAACAGCCTGAAGAGGCAGTTAAGAGTAAGCATACGTGGCAGTGCCTCCAGCAAGGGTGTGTTGAAAAACTGGTTGGATCAGGAGTCTGATAATTGTGGGAAAGAAGCTGTTCTTTCAGGTTTTCAAGCTCCTGTATCTTCTCTCAGAAGATAGAAGAGTGCGAGTGGCCAGGATAACAGACATCCATAACAATAGCTCCTGCCTTTCTGAGGCAATGCACTGAGAATATGGACCAGATGGAAGGAAGTTTTGAGCCTGTGATGGACTAGGCAGAGTTCACCACCCTCTGCAGGCTTAGGCAGTCAAGAGTTGCCATTCCAGGCTCAGATGCATCCCATCAGAATACTTTTTAAAGCGCATCTCTCGAAGTTCGACAGGGATCTACGGGGAACTGTGCATTCCCATCTGTACTGAAGTTGCAGCTTTTTGCAAAGTGCCACAGACCTATTCCTTTTCTGCCCACATTCTACCCCATGCCAAGTTCCAATCATATTTTTGCTTTCCAATCCAAATTGGTTCCTAGCACATCAAGATTAAATTCCACAGCCATGCAGTTAAATCCCTCTTTGGGATATGTTCATTAGGGGTTAGTAGTTGCCACATTATGTGAGGCAGTGCCTCACGTAAATGCTTTCAATGGTGGAGAGATCTTTGCGGTAATGGATTGGATTGCAGTCTTCGACATTACTGTGCCATCCACATTGGACAGTAGGCTTCTTGCTCTAGTTTACAGTTTCTCAACAAATCTCAACAAAAATCAAAATTGTTAATCGGTGCAGAGGGAAAATGTTTAATCTTTCGGTCGATGACCTTTCCTTGGGACTTCAAAAAGTTAGAAATCAAACATGTTTTAAGCTAGAGAGATGGGTGAGGTGTGGAGAGAAGAAAGGGATCGCCTTTGACAGGGTGGAGACCAAGAGAGAATTAACAAAGGGAAGTGGTGCTCACTGTAAGAGAGTGGTGAAGCCTTGTTAGTAACAACTGATCTGTAATGGAGCAAGTATGAATGGGAGGAGGTGAATGAGGAAAGTCGTTTGATGAAAATAAAGTTGTTGGAACTACAAAACGAGTTGATGAAGGGGTGGCTTGTTTGTGTGATAAATTGGGCTACATCCACAACTCTGCAATTTCTTGCAGTCTTGGGGAGAGCTGGTGTCATACCAAGTTGTGATGCATCCTGATAGGATGCTTTCTCCAGTGTATCTGTAGACGTTGGTTGGAATCTCTGCAACCTGAAGTACATTTGATTTTTAACCCTTCCCAGTTCTGATGAAAGATCATTGACCTGTAATATTAACTCTTTCTTTCTGCATAGATTCTCTGAAGAAGGGTCTCGACCCGAAACGTCACCCATTCCTTCTCTCCCGAGATGCTGCCTGACCTGCTGAGTTACTCCAGCACTTTGTGAATAAATCGATTTGTACCAGCATCTGCAGTTATTTTCTTATAGATTTTCTAGCATCTTTTTGTTGTTTATTAACACTAGTCTTTTTATAATTTCCAAGATTATTCAAACTGAATTCAAATTGCCACAGTGCAGATCAAATATATATTCACTGATTTATTAGTATAATCAAACAAACTACTACACTACCACACTCAGTGAAGCATCATTGAATTGCTTCACAAAATCATAGCTTGACACAATGGGAGCAGCTCTCCAGCAGAGGGCAATAGGATCACATATTACCTCGGGTAGAGAGTGTGGAACAATGGCTTACATTAAGCTGCAGGATGCGTATAATGTTTACTCAGCTGTCTCATCGTGATTCCACAAAATTTCCTGAAGATTGATTTTATTTACTCCTGATGATGATTCCCAAATAGGTTGGAATACCAACCTATTCCACATCCATGTAATGTGAAGAATATTTAGCTCAACATGTTACAGTTTCAAGGGCAGCACAGTGCAGCAGTGGTAGAGCTGCTGTCTTACAACGCCAGAGACCCAGGTTCAATCCTTACTACAGGCACTGTCTGTACGGAGTTTGTACGTTTTCCCTGTGATTGCGTGGGTTTTCTCCGGGTGCTCCGGTTTCCTTTCACATTCCAAAGACGTGTGGGTTTGTAAGTTAAAAGGACTGGACAAGCTAGATGCAGGAAAAGTGTTCCCAATGTTGGGGGAGTCCAGAACCAGGGGTCACAGTCTCAGAATAAAGGGGAGGCCATTTAAAACTGAGATGAGAAAAAACCTTTACACCCAGAGAGTTGTGAATTTGTGGAATTCTCTGCCACAGAAGGCAGTAGAGGCCAATTCACTGGATGAATTTAAAAACACGTTAGATAGAGCTCTAGGGGAAAGCGGAATTAAAGGATATGGGGTGAAGGCAGGCACAGGTTACTGATTGTGGATGATCAGCCATAATCACAATGAATGGTGGTGCTGGCTCGAAGGGCCAAATGGCCTCCTCCTGCACCTATTTTCTATGTTTCTATGTTTAATTGGCATCTGTAAATTGCCCTATTGGATAGGATGGAACTAGTGTGTGGGTGATCGCTGATCATTGTGGTCTCGGTGGGCCGAAAAGCATGTTTCCACGATGTATCTCAAAACTAAACTAAACTAAAAAAGTTTCAGCAACCAAAGAAAAGACCTGCCTTTATTTAAAAGTGTGAACAACTTCTACACGTTTGTAAGAAGTTAGCTAGTGATTGATGGACAAATATATTTATTCCTGAGCTGAATAACCAACATTATTCCATCAGCATTGTGACGTTTAAAATCTTCACCCTTGGGTTAAAATCTCTCCATCGCCACCTTTAGCATTACAATTCTTGTAATTGTTGGACTTTTGTTCCACTAACGCTGCTCAGACAGGAACAAAGTCAATCCACATCCCATCTCAGTCCCTTTTTTTCTTTTGTATCTTTCTTAAAGCATGCCACTTTCTTATTTCATTATCTGTCTTCATTCCCCGGTCTTTAAACCAATGTCATTTTTGTTTGAGCAAACTAAGTGCAGAAGTAACTCAGCGGAAAAGGCAGCAACTCTGGAAAAAATGGAACACTTTTTATTTTGCTCAAGATTCCACCATATGCATTCCCTTTTGTCTTCATTTTTGGAGCTCCTAAAATATTTTAATGTGTTAATCATGCAAATTATTGAAGGATTGCCTATTACTTCACAGCCACATATGCCAACACTAATGAAATAAATCTCCACATAAATGGCGACACAAGAAGTTGGAATTTTGAGCAAAAATATAGTACTGGATGAATCATCTGTGGAGGAATAGACAGAAGTTTTGGATCGAGATCCGCCTTCACAGTGATGGTGTAAGGGAGAGAAAGCTCCCTCTGGTTCTACATTTCACTCTCTACCATATCAGATCCCATTATTTGCAACCCCTCTGTCTTCTCCATTTATCACCTCCAACCTCAGTTACTATCTCCGTCCTTCTCCCCTCCACCAGACTGATCGGCCATGGATCCACCAATTACTTGCCAGCCTTTGCCCCGCTCCTTCCCCTCACCTCTCTCTCCCCCTACTGTCTCTCTTGTACTCCATAGTTTAGTTTATTGTCACATGTACCGAGGTACAGTGAAAAGCTTTTTGTTGCGTGCTATCCAGTCAGCAGAAAGACTATACATGATTACAATCGAGCTGTCCACAGGGTACAGATATATGATAAAGGGAATAACGTTTAGAGCAAGATAAAGCCCAGTAAAGTCTGATTCAATATAGTAAGAGGATCTCCAATGAGGTTAATTCATTGCCATTTACACCAAAGTGCAGTAAAATTCTTTGTTAGCATGAAGCTCAAGGTGTAACCAGTATATGGTAATGATAAATTCAACAACTGATGCAGAACAGTAGAATTGTGCAAAGATTATAGTGTAAGGTGAAGTGGCATAGTGGATTCGCGAATGGTATGTTAGCATTCACAGCAAGAGGATTTGAGTATAGGAGCAGGGAGGTTCTGCTGCAGTTGTACAGGGCCTTGGTGAGACCACACCTGGTGTATTGTGTACAGTTTTGGTCTCCTAATCTGAGGAAAGACATTCTAGCCTCAGAGGGGGTACAGAGAAGGTTCACCAGATTGATCCCTGGGATGGCAGGACTTTCATATGAAGAAAGACTGGATAGACTAGGCTTATACTCGCTGGAATTTAGAAGACTGAGGGGGGATCTTATAGAAACCTATAAAATTCTTAAGGGGTTGGAGAGGCTAGATGCGGGAAGATTGTTCCCGATGTTGGGGAAGTCCAGAAGCAGGGGTCACAGCTTAAGGATAAGGGAGAGGTCTTTTAGGACCGAGATGAGAAAACATTTCTTCACACAGAGAGTGGTGAGTCTGTGGAATTCTCTGCCACAGAAGGTAGTTGAGGCCAGTTCATTGGCTATATTTAAGAGGGAGTTAGATATGGCCCTTGTGGCTAAAGGGATCAGGGGGTATGGAGAGAAGGCAGGTACAGGTTACTGAGCTGGATGATCAGCCATGATCAAATTGAATGGCGGTGCAGGCTCGAAGGGCCGGATGGCCTACTCCTGCACCTATTTTCTATGTCTATGTTTCTATTCTGAGGTGTGTGGACGCGTCCTGTCTGCTCAGGTTCAAGCAGGTGCCTCGGAACTCGTTGGCCGGTGGTTTTTGTTCTGAGGCTGGACGGTGATCCCGAGCATGCTGCTGGAGCAACAAGGGAATTTTTCGGTGCTGGTGGTCAATTCTTGAGTGGCCAGGTCGGTCACCCAATCTGAACCCAATTGAGCATGCCTTTTGTATGCTGAGGAGAAAGTTGGGGAGGGACTGGCCCCCAGGCCAGGCTGCGGTGCAGGCCTGTCGGACCGTCGCCAGAGGGGACACCCAGTGACTGGTGGTGTCCATGAATCGCGGACATCGGGCAGTCGTTGCATGCAAGGGATGTGCGACATGCAAGGGATAATCCCAATGACGTCAGATTTGGTAAAGGGGAAGTGCAACGTGACATGGGTGTCCTTGTACACCAGTCACTGAAAGTAAGCGTGCAGGTACAGCAGGCAGTGAAGAAAGCTAATAGCATGGCGGCCTTCATAACGAGAGGATTTGATTATTGGAGTGAAGAGGTCCATCTGCAGTTGTATGGGACCCAGGTGAGACCACATCTGGAGTAGTGTGTGCAGTTTTGGTCTCCTAATTTGAGGAAGGACATTCTTGCTATTGAGGCAGTGAAGCGTAGGTTCACGAGGTTAATCCCCGGGATGGCGGGGCTGTCATATGGGGAGAGATTGGAAAGACTGGGCTTGTATTCGCTGGAATTTAGAAGGATGAGAGGGGATCTTATAGAAACGTGTAAAATTATAAAAGGACTGGACAAAAATGTTCCCAATGTTGGGGAAGTCCAGAACCAGGGGCCACAGTCTAAGAATAAAGGGGAGACCATTTAAAACTGAGGTGAGAAAAAACTTTTTCACCCAGAGAGTTGTAAATTGGTGGAATTCTCTGCCACAGAAGGCAGTAGAGGCCAATTCGCTGGATGAATTTAAAAGAGAGTTAGATAGAGCTCTAGGGGTTAGCGGAATTAAGGGATATGGAGAGAAAGCAGGCATAGGTTAATGATTGTGGATGATCAGCCATGATCACAATGAATGTCGGTGCTGGCTCGAAGGGCCAAATGGCCTCCTCCTGCACCTATTTTCTATGTTTCTATGTTCAACAGGATGTTGGGCATGACGACTTTCATTTGCATGGCATTGCTGTGTCCCTGGCATTGTGGTGCCCTGAAATGTGGGGACTATGTGTGGGCACTGCTGTGGTTTCTGCATGGTGGGGCCAGGATGTGTGGAGGTTGGCCTTTGTTGGAGTCCGACAATGTGCACTTTGACCACATGTGATTTCTTCTATTGCAGGTCTCGAGTTCTGGAGTACCGAGGCAGGTGGATAGATGATGGGTCTTTGTCCCAAACATTATGGAGGGCACTGTACAATTGCAACTTTTGAAAAATGCAGGCATCAATCTTAATAGCAAAAAAAGTTATTGAATAATATGCATGGGTCTTTGTAACTTGTAGTTTACTATTTGTTTTAAAAGATTTGCATCTTAAACATTGCAATGAATTTTGCACTAGCAACTATTAATTGTTGATTATAGTTGAACTTTATATGGGTAAATGAGGAATGGTCATTGGTAGAAAATTGTATTCTGTATTTTATTCACCAGTGGTCTAATCATTTTGAAATTACCAACCAATCATTTTCAAGAGATATTGATTTAGATAGAGCTCTTAGGGCTAAAGGAATCAAGGGATATGGGGAGAAAGCAGGAATAAGGTACTGGTTCTGGATGATCAGCCACGATCATATTGAATGGTGGTGCTGACTCGAAGGGCCGAATGGCCTACTCGTGTACCTATTTTCTATGTTTCTGTGTTTCTGTTTCTAAGCTGAAGTGGCATAAACGTACAATAATAGTCTGAAG
Source organism: Rhinoraja longicauda (assembly GCF_053455715.1). Classification (NCBI taxonomy): domain Eukaryota; kingdom Metazoa; phylum Chordata; class Chondrichthyes; order Rajiformes; family Arhynchobatidae; genus Rhinoraja; species Rhinoraja longicauda. The sequence goes on from NC_135953.1 coordinate 102,694,881, forward strand.
AGGCAGAGTTAAGAGTAAGCGTACATGGCAGTGCCTCCAGCAAGGGTGTGTGGAAAAAACTGGTTGGATCAGGAGTCTGATAATTGTGGGAAAGAAGCTGTTCTTTCGGGTTTTCTAGCTCCTGCATTCGGGTTTCAAGCTCCTGTATCTTCTCCCAGAAGATAGAAGAGTGCGAGTGGCCAGGATAACAGACATCCATAACAATAGTTCCTGCCTTTCTGAGGCAATGCACTGAGAATATGGACCAGATGGAAGGAAGTTATGAGCCTGTGATGGACTAGGCAGAGTTCTCCACTCTCTGCAGGCTCAGGCAGTCAAGAGTTGCCATTCCAGGCTCAGATGCATCCCATCAGAATACCTTTTAAAGCGCATCTCTCGAAGTTCAACAGGGATCTACGGGGAACTGTGCATTCTCATCTGTACTGAAATTGCAGCTTTTTGCCAAGTGCCACAGACCCATTTCTTTTCTGCCCACATTCTACCCCATGCCAAGTTCCAATCATATTTGCTTTCCAGTCCAAATTGGTTCCTAGCACATCAAGATTAAATTCCACAGCCATGCAGTTAAATCACTCTATGGGATATGTACATTAGGGGTGTACATATTTGAAGCTTTGTATTTTGGAGAATGCTTGTGCTAAAGAGAGAATACTAGGCATTGAACATTGAAGATAAAGAATAGAAAATTTACAAAAAGCCGTTCAAATTTCAGCATCTTGAGTTCTGATCTTCAAACAATAAGGGTAAAGGGCAGTTTGCATTGAGTGAGAGGAAAATACTGTGGACAATTGTGAAGCTGTTCACTTTTAAGGGCTAGTATCATTTAAATGGCGATATGGTGGGAAATGTTGGTGTACAAGATTCCGGCTGTCCTCGTATAACAGTCAGTCAAGCAATGACATATGTTCAGCATGCACTCAAGGCTGGGATTGGACCACATCTAAAGCAGTGGTGGGCAGTTTTTGTCTTGCCCAAGGATATACTTGTCACAAAGCAAATGCAACAAAGGTTTATAATGTAGAAACAAGGAACTGCAGGTGCTAATTTACAAAATAGGTACAAAATATGCAGGAGTAACTCAGCGGGTCAGGCAGCATCCCTGGAATACATGGATAGGTGATGCTTTAGGTCAGGACCTACTTCAGCTTATGGTCCCGCCCCAAAAGGTCACCTATCCGTGTTCTCCAGAGATGCTGCCTGACCTGGTGAGTTTTTCCGGCACTTTTTGTCTTTTTTTGCCACAAAGGTATAGAAACAGAAAATAGGTGCAGTAGTAGCCTATGTGACTGATATCTGGAATGGAGGACATACTGAACAAGAAGAGATTGGGTTAACTAAATTAGTATTGATTAGAGGAATGGGAGCTAATCTAATTGTTCTAAAGATACAAAAATCTGCAGAATGGAGGGAGGATGTTTCTCCTTAGCTGGCCAAAATATCTTCATCTCGAGTCACAGAACCATATGTCATGGAAACAGGCCCTCTGGCCCAAATTGTACATGCTGACCAAGTTGCCTAACTGAGCTAGTCCTGTTTCAAGTCCCATTTGGTCCATGTCCCTCCAAACCTTTCTTATCCATGAACCTGAGCAACTTTTAAATGTCATAATTGTAACACCATCACCACTTGCTCTGGTGGCTTATTCCCTGTATGCATTCACCCTCTGAGTGAAAAAGTTGCCCCTTAGATCCCGATTAAATCTTTTCACTCTCACCTTAAGCCTATACCCTCTAGCTTTAGACTCCCTCACCGTAGGGTAAAGACTATTCACCTTATCTATGCTCCTCATCTATATATTACTAAAACTCTCATCTTGGTTATTCCCCCATTTGTTTGTTTGTTTGTCCTTGTCCCGTATGTTTCTTTGTGCGGTTTTCATCCGGGAAAAAAAACGGTACACGATAGCGCAACAATTTTGGGCCCACCCTACTCACCATTCCCCCGCGGTCTGAATAAATCGACTTTTGTTACTTTTCAAAAACAATTTACCTAATAAAGTTTAATAAATGTGCTCTCCCCTGCCCCCCTCCCAGGAGGATCAGCGGGTGGACCATCCCGTCCCGACGTGCCCCTTGCCTGACCTTCCTCCCGAGGTGCAACGTGGCAGCATAGGGTCCAGCAGAGTCCAACAAGAGGGCCGTCGCCACCGTTTGCCGCCGATCATTGCAGGAGACGTTTCGGGTCCACGCCTCGCTCTGCCCGACACGATGGACGCCCGGGACCGACACAAATGGCTCCTTCTACCCTTCACTGTATTCTGTCACAAAAGGCTGTGGATCAGGTCGTTAAATAAATTTAAGCAGATTGATTTTCAGATACAAAAGACTTTTAAAAGAATGGGAATAGAGGCAAAAAATAGAACATGGAAAAGTACAGCACAGAAAAAGCCTCTATGGCTCTCAATGTCTGTGTTGAACATGATACCAAGACAATCTAATCTCATCTGCTTGCACATGAGTCATATCCCTCCAAATCCTGCACGTCCATGGGCCTATCTAAAAGCCCTTGAACATCCCAGTTGTATCTACCTCCAACACCACCCCTGGCAAGTACATTCCTGACACCCATTTCCCTTTGTGTAAAAAGAAACTTGCCCCACACATCTCCTTTAAACGTTGCCCCTCTCACCTTAAAGCTATGCCCACTAGTCTTCCAGCTTTCTCTCCCCTATCTCAATCAGTCCGAAGAAGGGTCCCAACCCGAAACGTTACTGATCCATGTTCTCCAGAGATGCTGCCTGACCCACTGAGTTACTCCAGCACTCTGTGAAACGTTACTGATTCATGTTCTCCAGAGATGCTGCCTAGTTACTCCAACATTTGGTGTGTTTTTGTTATATTTCTTTATTATAGATTATCTATGTGTTTTGTGTTTACAGGCCTGTTATGCTGCCACAAGTAAGAATTTCATTGAAGGACACAAAGTGCTGGAGTAACTCAGCGGGTCAGGCAGCATTCCTGGAGAACATGGATAGATGACGTTTTAGATCGGGACCCTTCTTCAGACATGAGAAGGGTCATTTTATTCTTTGTGCCCCTTTTAGTAAACAAGTATCTGCGGTTCTTTGTTGCTACACTTCTTAAGAATGTAATTGTTCCATTGCTGGTACATATGGCAATTAAACACTCTTAACTCTTGGTTATTAAGATCTTAAAGTTATATATGTGAAGGCAGAAAATACAAAGCTGAGATCTCGTATCCTCTCTCCATTCACATGTATTTTTTCACAGGTCCATATACTGCTGGTTTTGCCCAGATTAGATTTTAACAGCAAAATGCAGTTAAATTGTTCAAAGTACATTTCGTATTAGAGTTTTCTAATGTGCTGAGAAAACAAATACCTTCAGTGATTGTAATATTTCTTAATCCACCTCAAGGCTTATCTTGGACAGTTCAAATATTTACACCAGCTGCAAACAAGACAATAAACTGCCACATCTCCTGTGTAGTATGGTAAACTATATCAGATCAATTTATTGATTGGTTTTTAAAATAATATGAACTCATTCAGCCCCAGAACAGCCTTGTCCTACTGAACTAACGTGAACTTGGTGCGACTGTTTTTCTAACAACCAGCAGCATTTAACAAAAGGTCTGCTAGATAAAAACATAGAAACATAGAAAATAGGTGCAGGAGTAGGCCATTCGGCCCTTCGAGCCTGCACCGCCATTCAATATGATCGTGGCTGATCATTCAGCTCAGTAGCCTGTACCTGCCTTCTCTCCATACCCCCTGATCCCTTTAGCAAAAAGGGCCACATCTAACTCCCTCTTAAATATAGCCAATGAACTGGCCTCAACTACCTTCTGTGGCAGAGAATTCCACAGACTCACCACTCTCTGTGTGAAGAAATGTTTTCTCATCTCGGTCCTAAAAGACTTCCCCCTTATCCTTAAGCTGTGACCCTGGTTCTGGACTCCCCCAACATCGGGAACAATCTTCCCGCATCTAGCCTCTCCAACCCCTTAAGAATTTTATATGTTTCTATAAGATCCCCCCTCAGTCTTCTAAATTCCAGCGAGTACAAGCCCAGTCTATCTAGTCTTTCCTCATATGTAAGTCCCGCCATCCCAGGGATCAATCTGGTGAACCTTCTCTGTACTCCCTCTAAGGCAAGAACGTCTTTCCTCAGGTTAGGAGACCAAAACTGCACACAATACTCCAGGTGCGGTCTCACCAAGGCCCTGTACAACTGCAGCAGAACCTCCCTGCTCCTAAACTCAAATCCTCTTGCTATGAATGCCAACATACCATTCGCTTTCTTCACTGCCTGCTGCACCTGCATGCTTGCTTTCAATGACTGGTGCACCATGACACCCAGGTCACGTTGCATCTCCCCTTCTCCCAATCGGTCACCATTCAGGTAATACTCTGCTTTCCTGTTCTTGCCGCCAAAGTGGATAACCTCACATTTATCCACATTATATTGCATCTGCCATGCATTTGCCCACTCGCCTAATCTATCCAAGTCACTCTGCAGCCTCCTAGCATCCTCCTCGCAGCTAACACTGCCACCCAGCTTCGTGTCATCCGCAAACTTAGAGATGTTGCATTCAATTCCCTCGTCCAAATCATTAATATACACTGTAAATAATTGGGGTCCCAGCACTGAGCCTTGCGGTACCCCACTAGTCACTGCCTGCCATTCCGAAAAGGACCCGTTTATTCCTACTCTTTGCTTCCTGTCCGCCAACCAATTTTCTATCCACCTCAACACTGAACCCTCAATACCGTGTGCTTTATGTTTGTACACCAATCTCCTATGTGGGACCTTGTCGAAGGCCTTCTGAAAGTCCAGATATAACACATCGACTGGTTCTCTCTTATCCACTCTACTAGTTACATCCTCGAAAAATTCTATAAGATTCGTCAGACATGATTTGCCTTTGGTAAATCCATGCTGACTTTGTCCGATGATTTCACCACTTTCCAAATGTAATGCTATCACATCTTTAATAACTGACTCTAGCATTTTCCCCACTACCGATGTTAGGCTAACTGGTCTATAATTCCCCGTTTTCTCTCTCCTTCCCTTTTTAAAAAGTGGGATTACATTAGCTACCCTCCAGTCCTCAGGAACTACTCCAGAATCTAAAGAGTTTTGAAAAATTATCACTAATGCATCCACTATTCCTGAGGCTACTTCCTTAAGCACTCTGGGATGCAGCCTATCTGGCCCTGGGGATTTATCTGCCTTTAATCCATTTAATTTACCTAACACCACTTCCCGACTAACCTGGATTTCCCTCAGTTCCTCCATCTCTTTAGACCCCCGGTCCCCCGCTATTTCCGGCAGACGGTTTATGTCTTCCTTAGTGAAGACAGAACCAAAGTATTTGTTCAATTGGTCTGCCATCTCCTTGTTCCCTGTTTCCGACTACAAGGGACCTACATTTGCCTTAACTAATCTTTTTCTCTTGACATATCTATAAAAGCTTTTGCAGTCTGTTTTTATGTTCCTTGCCAGTTTTCCCTCATAATCTATTTTCCCTTTCCTAATTAAGCCCTTTGTCCTCCTCTGCTGGACTCTGAATTTCTCCCAGTCCTCTGGTATGCTACTTTTTCTGGCTAATCTGTATGCTTCATCTTTTGTTTTAATACTATCCTTGATTTCCCTTGTTAGCCATGGATGCACTACCTTTCCTGGTTTGTTCTTTTGCCAAACTGGGATGAACACTTGTTGTAGTTCATCCATGCGACCTTTAAATGCCTTCCATTGCATGTCCACCGTCAACCCTTTCAGCATCAATCGCCAGTCTATCTTGGACAATTCACGCCTCATACCCTCAAAGTTACCTTTCTTTAAGTTCAGAACACTTGTTTCTGTATCGACTTTGTCACTCTCCATCCTAATGAAGAACTCTACCATATTATGATCACTCTTGCCCAAGGGGCCTCGCACAACAAGACTGCTAACTAACCCTTCCTCATTACTCAATACCCAGTCTAGAATGGCCTGTTCTCTCGTTGGTTCCTCGACATGTTGGTTTAGAAAACCATCTCTCAAACATTCCAAGAAATCCTCTTCCTCAGCACCCCTGCCAGTTTGGTTCACCCAATCTATATGTAGATTGAAGTCACCCATTATAACTGCTCCGCCTTTAGTGCATGCATTTCTAATTTCCTGCTTGATGCCATCCCCAACCTCCCTACTGCTGTTAGGTGGCCTGTACACAACTCCCACTAGCGTTTTCTGCCCCTTAGTGTTTCGTAGCTCTACCCATACCGATTCCACTGATGTTGTAGGATAACTCTCTCATGGTGCCATTTCCAATTAATTATTAACAGGGCATTTCGGGTGCACTGCAAACCCGTTGTACACGATAAGAAGAACAGAAAGTGCTGGAGTAACTCATGGGGTCAGACAGCATCTCTGGAGAACATGGATAGGTGATGTATAAGAAAATAACTGCAGATGCTGGTACAAATCGATTTATTCACAAAATGCTGGAGTAACTCAGCAGGTCAGGCAGCATCTCGGGAGAGAAGGAATGGGTGACGTTTCGGGTCGAGACCCTTCTTCAGACTGACCTGCTGAGTCTGAAGAAGGGTCTCGACCCGAAACGTCACCCATTCCTTCTCTCCCGAGATGCTGCCTGACCTGCTGAATGGATAGGTGATGTTTTAGGTCAGGATCCCTCTTCAGTCTGAAGAAGACACCCGAACAGAAATGTCACCCATCCATGTTCTCCAGAGATGCTGCCTGATCTGCTGAGTTACTCCAGCATTCGGTGTCCTTTTGTGTAAACCAGCATCTGAAGTTGCTTGTTTGTAGAAGATAGGAACATATACATAGATCAAGGGAACTGTTAACACTCTCTCTGCTCCTATCTGTTATGTCTTTTCTTACTTAGATGTCCATGTTTGTGTGGAGCACTGGTAATTTTGTGTTATTGCACTAGTAACATTGCTTCTACCTAGTAAATGTGAGGTCAGATTCTACCACAATGGGAAGAGAATTTGAATTCAGCGTCACAAATCTGGAAATTAAAGTTGGGAAGCAGTAAAAGGAGTCCTTTTTCTCGGTGAAACCAAGCGCAGACTAGACTGGGCAATCGTTTCGTTGAACACCTTCACTAAGTCGGCTTTGGCCTAAGCGATCTCCCGGTTGCCAACCATTTTAACTCCCCTACCCATTCCCATGTTGACCTTTCTGTCCTGGGCCTCCACCACTGTCAGAGTGAGGCCAAAGACAAATTGGAGGAACAGCACCTCATATTTTGCTTGTGCAGCTTACAGCCCAGTGGTATGAATATTAATTTTTCCAACTTTAAGTAACCCATGCATTCCTTCATGCATCCCTGTCGCTCCCCCACTCTAGTCATCCTACTAGTTTCACTGTTTGTATCCACTTATTATCACCTTTTCCACAGCCAATGTTCGGTGCAAATCAACACCTGCAGTCCCTTCCTACACATTCATTACAAGTAATCAGTTATGATTACGGAAATTCACCCTTACAGAATGCTACCCAAAAATTCATTCTCATGGAATTGATGTAAAAAGAGTAAATAAATAAACACAACATTTATATTTTTCAACCTGTGATTCTGGACACATGCACGGGACATGAGACTTTGTGTAGTGGAGAATCATGATATTGACCATTTTTCTCAGAGACTCTCCCACTTCGAACATGGCAGAGAGGAACGGTGGGGGGGGGGGGAGAGAGGGGGGCGGGTGGGGGGGGGGGGGGAGAGGGGGGCGGGTGGGGGGGGGAGGGGATGCTTGGACTATCTTTCTGTACCAGTCTCAGTGCACTTTCAATAATAAAAATCAAATGAATTTGAAACAGAAATGTTTATGGCATTCACTTTAAATGATAAAAAGTCAGGCAGAAACAATGCTAACAATGGAGATTAGATTAGAAACAGCCATGTGGGAAAGGGGTATGGAAATGTGATTAGAACTATTTGCTTGTGCAGTGGATAAACAGCAAAACAGACCAGCTGGACCAAATGTCATCTTTTCATGTTGCAACTTCTATGTATTTATAGATGCTGTACTCACATCACACGGTTGTTTTGTGGAAGCGCAGTTTCGCCAGACACACAGTTAATATAATACCATGCTGTATGTGTGGTTGAACACAAGGTGCTGGATTAACTCAGTCGTTCAGGCAACATCTCTGCAGAGGTGACGTTGTGGGTCGGGACTATTCTTCAACTGACTGGTGTTGGAGGGAGAACTCTGGAAACGAGAGGTGGGGCAGGATAAAGCCTGGTAAGTGATAGGTGGATACAAATGAGGGGGAAGGGGTTTGATTAGCAGATGGGCGGACAAAGACTAGAGTTGAAAGGAAGACAAAGGGGGTAGAAAGGGAGACAAAAAGAGGAACAAGTGGGTGACAGATAAGGAGAGATGTGTGAAAGAGGAGTGAAATCCAAAGCTAAAGGGAGGGATATGGTTTAGTTGAGCCTAGTTTAGTTTATTGTCACGTGTACCGAGGTACAGTGAAAAACATTTTGTTGTGTGTTTCCAGTCAACGGAAATACGATATATGATTACAATTGAGCCGTCCACAGTGTACAGATACAGGATAAAGGGAATAACGTACAGTGTAAGACAAAGCCCAGTAAAGTCTGATTAAAGATAGTCTGAGGGTCCCCAATAAGGTTGATGGCAGCTTGGGACGCTCTCTAGTTGTTGATAGGATGATTCATTTGACTGAAAACAGCTGGGAAGAAACTGTCCCAACATTTTGCCTGATGGGAGAGGGGAAAAGAGGGAGTGACTGGGATGAGACTCATCCTTGATTATGCTGGTGGCCTTGCTGAGGCAGTGTGCAGTGTAGATGGTATCAATGGATAAGAGCTTGGCTTGTGGGATGGTCTGGTCTGGTCTGCGTCCACAATTCTCTGCAATTTATTGTGGTTTTGAATGGAGCTGGTTCCCAAACCATGCTGTGATGCATCCCAAGAAAATGCTCTCTACGGCGCATCTGTAGAAGTTGGTGAGAGCTGTTGGGGACATGCCAAACTTCCTAAGCCTTCAAAGGAAGTGGAGGCGTCAGTGTGCTTTCTTGACCATTGCTTCGGTATGGTTAGTCCAGGACAAGTTGCTGGAGATATTTACTCCTCTGAACCTGAAGCTTTCAATCATCTCTACTTCGATACCACCAATGTTTACTGGGATATGTGAAGTTGATCAAAATCTCCTTTGTCTTGTTGACATTGAGAGAAAGGTTGTTGCCTTGGCACCAGGTTACGAGGGACCCAATATCCTTCTTGTTCTCCGTCTCAAGCAGAATATGAGGTGCTGTTCCTCCAGTTTGCATACGGCCTCACTCTAGCAATGGAGGAGACTCAGAAGGGTCCCGACCTGATACGTCACCTATCACCTAGCGCGATGTAAAAGAGGTCATATCAGGAGCACTGATTGCAGTAGATGAGGTTAGATGAGCTGCATTAAAAGGTAGCCAGCATCTTCAGAGACCTATATATTAATCTTTTTTTATTGTTTACTAGACCAAGTGGACCAGTTGGGCCCAAACCTCTCCTGCATTGGTGCAGCACCCTCTCCTCCCCCCCTCTCCTCTCCCCCCCTCCCTCCCTCTTCCCTCCTCCCCTCCCCTCCCCCTCCCCCTTCCCCTCCCCTCCCCCAATCCCCCTTATCCTCCCTCCTCCCCCTCCCTCACCCCCTCCCTCCACCCCCCTCCCTCCCCCTCCCTCCCTCGGAGATAGACTTAAATGTTAAAATGTGAATAACTTTTAAAATATGACACCCATTTCAATTAAACTTCTTCCATTAGCACCAAAGGGACGACGAGCAGTAAGGTGGGCCTAAAATTGCTGTGCTATCGTGTACCGTTTTGGCTGTAGTTCAGGAACAAACAAACAAACAAACAAGAGTTTTAGTATATAGATTATGGTGTTTTCAAAGTATTATGTTTACATATCTGTTGTGCTGCTGCAAGTAAGAATGTCGTTGTTCCTTTTCGGGATATATGACAATAAAAGACTCTTAACTCTTGACCTCTGTCTCACCTGTGTGATTCCCCCATGCTGCTCTGTAGCCCCTCGGAGGGAAGAGTGTGTAACCCTAATCACGCTTGCCTGGTACCAACCACACACCTCAGCCTTAGTCCTCAAGGGTAGAACTCAAATGCTCTGTTTCACTAGGCACATCCCAGCATTGCTCAACTCAGTTCCTGCAAGCGTATTTCCCCTTTCACCAACGTACAAAGATAAATACCGCAGCTTGATTCATTCCATGATGCAAATGGTGTTACGCACAAAATGCTGGAGGTGGTGGGTCAGGCAGCATCTCAGGAGAGAAGGAATGGGTGACTTTTCGGGTCGAGGCCCTTCTTCAGACTGATGCAAGACTGATCTTTCCTATGCAATTGGTGTTATTCGACTTTAGAATTTACCTTAGACTTTAGAGATACAATGCGGAATCAGGCCCTTCAGCCCACTGAGACCGCGCTGACCAGCGATCCCCGTACACTGGCATTATCCTACACACTAGGAACAATTTACAATTTTATCGAAGCCTGCATGTCTTTGGAATGTGGGAAGAAACCGGAGCACCTGGAGAAAACCCATGTGGTCATTGGGAGAACGTACAGACAGTACCCATAGTCAGAATGAAACCCCAGTCCCTGACACTGTAAGACAGTAGCTCTACCGCTATGCCACTGTGTTGCCCTTATTTCTGGGTATAAATTACTACTCTTTTGGTAGTATACCTCAATGTACTTGGACTCTTTCTCAGAACACTTGCTTAGTGTAGACTTCACTCTACTACAATTGGCAGACACTAAGCTATCACTTGATGCTATATCTGGCTTTAGATGTCCAGAACGCAGAGCCTTTTTTGTGACAGTCAATGTCGGTTTCATGTACCGGCATCTTCAAAAAAAAGTTCAACGCCATTATTTTGACATGACGCACTTGTTTGTTAAGGGGGCGACCGGCACCTTTTTGTCTACAAATAAAAGCGCTGCCAGAACCCACAGACTGACAAATATAATCCAATGTTAATGTTTCCACTAAAGTCAAATATATATATATATATATTTATACTGTATATATATACACACACACACTCACACACATACTGTGTATATGTAAACCTCTGCTCACCTGGAGGGGGTGTTTAAGTTCTTGGTTCCTGGTTCTTGCTCCTCCAAAATATTCCAAATGGAATTTAAACTGGAGATGGCGGAGTATGGTCTTAAGCAGGAAGGGCTTCTTGGAGAAGAAGTGCTGCCTTAAATTTAGATGCGTCTGGCTGAGTAACTATAGTAGGGTGGAGACTATTCCATGCTTTAATGAAGACTATTCCATGCTTTAATGGTCCCTGAATGAAGGTGAGAGAAGAGGTGCAGGGACTGGTTTTGCACATCCTGTTGCTACAGGAATAAGTGCCTGTGGAAGGGGAGGGGTGAGTAGGAGGTATGAGCAAACTAAGGATTATTGGAGTGAGGGGTCTTTGTGGAAAGCAGAAAGGGGTGGGGCCAGTAAGATGTGACTGATCGTAGTAGGATCTCATTGAATCTGATGGAAATGTCAGAGAATGATGTGTTGTACGCGAAGGTTGGTAGGTTGAAAGTTCTTAAGTTCGTAAATTTGTAAATCATATGAACAGAATTAGGCCATTTGGCCTCTTGAGTCCACTCTGCCATTTAACCATGCCTGGTCTATCTTTTCCTCTCAACCCCATTCTCCTGCCTTCTCCCAAAAACCTTTGACACCCTTACTAATCAGAAGGCAGTGGAGGACAATTCTCTGAATGCATTCAAGAGAGAGCTAGATAGAGCTCTTAAGGATAGCGGAGTCAGGGGGTTTGGGGAGAAGGCAGGAACGGGGTACTGATTGAGAATGATCAGCCATGATCACATTGAATGGCGGTGCTGGCTCGAAGGGCCGAATGGCCTCCTCCTGCACCTATTGTCTATTGTCTATTGTCTATTGAAACTGTCAATCACCTCCGCAGCCACCTGTGGCAATGAATTCCACAGATTCACCAACCTCTGATTAAAGAAATTCCTCCTCATTTCTAAAAGTACGCCCTTTAATTTTGAGGCAACGTCTTCTGGTCCTGGACTCTCCCACTAGTGGAAACATCTTCTCCACAACTACTCTGTCCATGCCTTTCACTATTCGGTAAGTTTCATTGAGGTCCCCCCTCATCCTTCGAAACTCCACGAGTACAGGCCCAGTGCTGTCAAACGCTCATCATAGGTTAATCCAATGATCCCCAGGATCAGTAAAGAGAAGGATCAAGAGAATGAGAAGCTAGTGCGACTTGGGTGGTGGAGGAATGCATTCCCTCCGTCTCTATCCCTTCCCCACTCAAGTCGCGCAGCTTCTCATTTTTATTCAACAAACAGCTAACAATGGCCTGTTTCCTTTATCATCGTTACTTTTTTGCATATCTTTCATTCATTGTTCTTTATCTCTTTACGTCATCGTCTATATCTCTCCTTTCCCTTATCCCTAACCAGTCTGAAGAAGGGTCTCGACCCGAAACGTCACCCATTCCTTCTCGCCAGAGATGCTGCCTGTCCGCTGAGTCACTCCAGCATTTTGTGTCTTTCTTTGGTTTCAACCAGCATCTGCAGTTCCTTCACACACAGGATCAAGGGAACTCTATCCCTGATCTACCTGGGGTGATGGGGGTGGCGAGAGATGAACTGTGGGGAATGGATGAGATATGGGTGAGGACTCGACTGTAAGGTGGGGGGGGGGGGGGGGGGGTTCTGGGTGGGGAAACACCATTTCTGAAGAAAGAGGTTGCTCTTTCTTGAAATAAAGATGATACATGATCGTGTGACTTGAATCACATACAGACAGGAATAAGAACAGATTTCCTTCCTTATTTAAAACCGGATGCATTGGTGGCACCCGATTACTAATTCCAACTTATTATTCCAGAGATATTAATCGAACTAAATTCAAAACTCCCCATTTGTTTTTGTGGTGGTGGGAATTGAACCCATAACCCAGATCCATTTCCTCTGGCCTTGAGATGATTAATTCAGTCACATAAATACCTCTTGGCTCCTCCCTGCATTCCAGAGGCTCCTTCAATCTGTTTTGTACTGGGACTACTGAACTGAAATGTCCAATCCCCAGACCAGACTATTAATTATATCCTGTCTCAGCCACAGATTACCAATAGTGCGGTGTTTATATAAAATTCCCTTTAGCAGAGGTATTAAAGGATGCTATCATTCACCTTTTCCCTCCAACCCAAACGAGAATTAGGAAATTGAAAATCACTGGTTAATGTGGTTATAGGATCAAGTCAAAGATTCAATTAAAAACAAATCTTCTTACACTTAATGTGTTAAGGTATAAGTCCTCATGAGCACTCAATATAACAATTCAACACATTTATTTCCCAAATATTCATGTGATCTTAATTAAATGCCACATCAATAGATGGTTAACAGAAAGTCTATCAGATAGTCCAAAATAAGCAAGAATTAAGTGACTGACTCTAAACTCGTGGTGGGGCCCCTTGTCTGCATACAGATGCCGAAAGTTGTAGATTTCAAAAAATTATTCCCTCTGTATTCTCATTACAGTTCCCAGATTTGGTCTTAGAGTCATAGAGTTATACACCATAGAAACAGGCTCTTCGGCCCAACTTAGTCCAGCATATTGCATCCATTTCTGTATGAACATGAATGACTTGAAGAAGGGTCTTGACCCAAAACGTCACCCATTCCTTCTCTCCAGAGATGCTGCCTGTCCCGCTGAGTTACTCCAGCTTTTTGTGTCTATCTTTAGTTTGTTAGTTAGTATTGTTTATTGTCAAGTGTACCGAGAAACAGTGAAAATCTTTTTTGTTGCTTGCTATCCGGTCAGTAGAAAGACTACATGATCACGATGAAGCCATCCACAGTGTACAGAATGTGTAGGAAGGAACAGCAGATGCTGGTTTACACCGAAGATAGACACAAAATGCTGGAGTAATGAAGCGGGTGAGGCAGCATCTCTGGAGAAAAAAAATAGGTGACGTTTCGAGTCGAGACCCTTCTTCAGACCGAGAGTCAGGAGTCTTCTCTGCCTTGAGGACATTGGACTTTGTCTAAGGAACTGATCCACTACATTCTGCACTCTATAGCTTCCCCTTTGCTCTCCCTTTTGTACTTGAGGTTAAACTAATTGTATTTATGTACGGTATATCTGATCTGTTTGGATAGCATGCAAAACATACCTTTTCGCTCTATGTTGCTACACGTGGCAATAATAAACCTCAACCTAAATCTAAACTGTGATGCTGCTGCAAGCAAGATTTGCATTGTTGTTGCACCTCACCGTACTTGTGCAAATGACAAGAAACTCGACTTGACTTGACTTTCTTTTATCTGGCACGATTGTCCCCATCAGCAGCTTAATGATAGCACTGTCACTTCAACCCCAGCTACTGGTGTAACTCAATGCTGTACTAACAGTCCAACGACCTGTTGCAAGTGTTGCTGTCTGATGGTTGTGTTATTAATACGTTGGCCTACTTGGGTGGATGTAAGTATTTGTTTTTCAGAGTGGGGCATGCAAGTTATGCCATAGTGTCCCGGCCGATATTCAACCAGTGTCACTAACATGTTTTCTGGTCAATAGAGACAAAAGAAATTTGAGATGCTGGTGCTGAAGTAAATTAGCAAGTCAGGCAGCATCACCGGAAAACATGGTTAGGTGACATTTCGAGTCGTGATTTGAAACATCACTTATCCACGTCCTCCAGAGATGCTGCCTGTAAGATTTGAGAAGTTTTCCCTCATTCTGCAAAACAACAAAACCAAAGAGCTGCAGTTTGGACATTTTATACGGGACTGGGGCTAATAGCGGAGAAAGGCTGCGGTCAGTTTTTTAACAAGGGATGTCACAATCAGTGGGTCCCAAGATGGCCGCGGGACCTCGTGACCAGCCACAAAAGCAAAAACCCCACAGCCCAGTCTCTAGGTTTCTGCAAAGCCACGGCCAGAACAATGGATGGATATTGGCCGTGCAGAAACCTGCGAAACCAGGTCGAAGTCCAGACACTGGGGCGCTGACATCAGCATGCTTCACAATGCCCCAAGCCAACCTACACAGTTAATCTCGTTAAGGGGGCACAATAGCCCATAGAAACCTACCTGGCAGGAGATGGGAAACCAGTTAAACCCATCACCTCTCAACGAGAAACAGATTAACAGACCGTCTGGCCATCACCGGTACCCCCGGACATAACGCAGATCAAAGAGAAATATCGAATACCCATCTTTGAAACAAAGAGATCCCGAGATCTGGCGGGAGATAGGACGGGTCAGGAATAGTATAACTGGCTACGATTATTGGGTTTTAAACTCACGCAAGTCAGAAGTCAAAACGCAAGAAGAAAAACTCATGCAAGGCAGAAGTCAGAGGACGCAACAAACGGCACGGAGAACGGAGACTCACCGAGAAGAACGGAAGGAACGCCAGTAACCCCAGTAATAGCCCCATGGTGAGCATGTACCCCGATCCTGCACATCCTGGACATAGTTTTAGTGTAGAGGGGAGGGTGGCTTAATTAACGTGGGTGTATAAGTAAATATTTGGCCAATTTTGCCTGGATAATTGTGTCGTACGTTCCCCATCTTACAGTCGAGTATATGTCTTATAGAACTGTGCGTTTATAATTCAGAGTCAAAGTATTCATGTAATTCAGTATATGTCTTATAGAACTGTGCGTTTATAATTCAGAGTCAAAGTATTCATGTAATTCAGTATATGTCTTATAGAACTGTGCGTTTATAATTCAGAGTCAAAGTATTCATGTAATTCAGTATATGTCTGATAGCACTGTGTAAAAGCATTCATGTACAATAGTCCCAAGTGCACAATAAAAGCCTTATTCCGTTTAAACCCTGGTCTTCAAATCTGGTCTGGTTGAATTTTTCTGCACTAGAACCGTAGGGGGTGAGTGGGTCGAACCACTCACGGGGAACCAGTGTGCGCGGCCTGGTCGAGGGACCAGAGCAAGGCACGGGGACCTTAGGTCGGGCGAAAACTCGGCGCAGAAACCCCTTACAGCCTGATTTGCTGTGATATTCCAGCATTTGGTGTGTTTTTCTTATCCAGCCAACAGATGTTTTTGACATCTGGGGACATGAAGCTAATGTAGAAAAATGGTTCTGAAGTTAAAAAAATCTGCCATGATCTTATCAAACGAACCGAGATTAATCGTTCTGTGATTAATCGTTTAATTGTGCCTCTATTTCTTCTGACTGTATACACGATTTTTACCATTTTTTTAAAAGATAGACACAAAATGCTGGAGCAACCCAGCGGGACAGGCAGCATCTCTGGAGAGAAGGAATGGATGACGTTTCTGGTCGAGACCCTTCCCTCCTCTCTCCGAAGAGTGTCCAGCAACATCCTCTCTCACTGCTAAAAAATATCTTTGATTTAAACCAGCAACTGCAGTTCTTTCCTGAACATTTGTTTTACCTTTCTGAGTGTAAATTGCTGCTGTACACATTGTGGAAACAAGGAACTGCAGATGCTGGTTTATAAACAAAAAGACAAAGTGCTGGAGTAATTCAACGGTTCATCTTTGGAGAACATGGATAGGAGACATTTCGGGTCGGGACCCTTCTTCAGACATTTGGCCTAAAACGTTGCCTATCCATGTTCTCCAGTGATGTTGCCTGACCTGCTGAGTCACTGCAGCACTCTGTGCATCTCCTAATGAGCAGCACTGACCACATTACAACATTTCAAAGATATTTAAGGGACTCTAACTGAAAAGTGCAAATCATTCCTCCTGTCATCAACTCCTGAGATCGCCTACATCTATTTTCACTCTGACCTACCCGGTATGTCGAGCATCTTCTATTTCTGTTTCAGATTTCCTGCATCTGCAGAATCTTATTTCTGTTTTAGATTCAGTTCTCTGCCACTCCTCTTCACCTCGAAAGAATTCTATTCTTCTCTGCAGGGGGTTTTACATTGCTGCTTTTTACCTTGTTCATCGTCATTCCTTTGTCTACCCATGCTGATGATAGATAATTGAACTGAAATCTCAATACAGTTTCCCTCTTCACAGCAGTTGAGTTTTTCCAGCATTATCGGTTTCTATTTCGAGACCCCCTTCAAACTCTGCATTCTGCTTAGAGTTTACTCTTTCCTGCAAAAGATTAGTCAGCATTACATCAACGTTACTGCTGTTCGCCTCCAGGTCTGTATACTTCAGTGATAGAGGTAAATGAATGTAAGAAAATAACTGCAGATGCTGGTACAAATCGATTTATTCACAAAATGCTGAAGTAACTCAGCAGGTCAGGCAGCATCTCAGGAGAGAAGGAATGGGTGACGTTTCGGGTCGAGACCCATTCCTTCTCTCTTGAGATGCTGCCTGTCCTGCTGAGTTACTCCAGCATTTTGTGAATAAATCGAGGTAAATAAATGAATCTTTGGTCCCCTGCTTCAAACGCATGCATGAGTATGAGTTTCCATTTGTACCCATCCCTGCAAGGCATCTGCAAAGAAGCTGTGTGCAAATCTCTTACACTATTGTCAGAAGATGAATTTATCTCCGATTAGTTTGCCATAGCCATTGAGCTGTAACCCGCTGAGTTACTCCAGCACTTTGTGTCTATCCTTGACATAATGCAGCATCTGCAGTTCTTTCTTTCTACATGTAGGCAAATGGGATAAGCCCAGTATGCCAACTTGGTTGGCATGGACAAGACGGGTCAAAGGGCCTGTTTTCATGCTGTACAGCGCTACGACTTTATGGCTTTATGCCTGCTAAAGATCCAATCCTAAAGCAGACTGGTGTCAAGCAATTCTGTCACCAAATCAATCCTTTTCTCTATCTTTCCAGTGCAGTATTTCATTTATCTGCAGCAAGCTCTGTAGCAAGTTAAAGTTTTTCATATGTCTTCCTATGTCCTCTTCACAGCGTAAGATTGTTTTATATTTCACTTCATCATCAAACACTTACTTCATCTATCCTTATTCCATACTTTGAAAATAATTTATTGTCTATGCTTCCGTCTCTTTGCCTTCCCCATTCCCTTAAACTGCTTCTGAGAAACCATTCCATCTACTGCCTTTATGTTATCCTCCCATCTTCCTCCTACTCCTGTTTGGCATCCATTCCCTCTGATTAAATGGCAATGCTGCCTTTGGAGACTTTCTTTAAATAATAAAAGTGCATTATAATTGTCCTTGGCTTCAATCCAGCCAGAGAATGACGAGGGATAAAAAATACCTAATCCTTCATATTATTCAATGTTTCAAAAAGAAAGAATGGAAAATAACTGAAGCCCAATTTGAAATTATTTTTTAAATTCTTGAACTGTTCTTTTTGTTGGGAAGTTGCAGAGAAATCTATCGTCATAAAGTGATTCCAAACAAATTCAACGAGGGGAGAAATTTAAAGGTGCTTTCTCATACAGAGTGTGTGAATATCTAGAGCGAACTGCCAGAGGAGGTGGTGGAGGCAGATACATTGACAGTTTAAAAGGCTTATGAACAGGTAGCTGGATAGGAAAGGCAGAGAGGGATACGGGGTTATCGCAAGCAAATTGGATCAGCATAGATAGCAGCCAAGGTTGGCATGGACAAAGTGGGGCCTGTTTCTGTGCTTTATGTTTCCATGATTCTAGAAAGTCAACAAAGAAAAATATAATTATTAGAAATGTTATAGGCTCATGCTGCTCAGAGTAAATGATCCAGCCTTTTGAGCTTATTTCCATCATTCAACTTCCCATCTGTTATCAGGCAAATGAACCATCCTTCCAACAACGAGAGAGTGGTCTGAACTACCATCTACCTCATTGGAGAACCGCGGACAATCTTTGATTGGACTTCACTGGAATTTATCTTGCATTAAATTTTATTCCCTTTATCATGTATCTGTACACTGTGGATGGCTCGATTGTAATCATGTATTGTCATTCCACCGACTGGTTAGCATGCAACAAAAAGCTTTTCACTGTACCTCGCTCGGTATATGTGACAATAAACTAAACTAAACTAAACGAAAGATAGACATAAAATGTTGGGGTTATGGCGAGTCGTAAGGCGATGTGCGTTGAGGTAGACGTTTATTGGAAGACTAACAACCGTGACAAAACCAACGCACTAAACGACAGACAACCATAAATCTTACTGTCTCTCTCGGAGTTCTAAACCAGACTGCTTGGTTCCTTTACCTGCGCACCACCTCACCTCTTCTACCAATCAGAGGGTTCGATGGTCTGGACCAATCCCTGTGCCCCTACAGGGTAACTCTTCTGTAGAAGGGTCTTGACCTGAAACATCACCCATTCCTTCGCTCTGGAGATGCTGCCTGTCCCGCTGAGTTCTCCAGCATTTTGTGTCTATCTTTGGTGTAAACCAGCATGTGCAGTTCCTTCCTACACATTTTGTAAACTAAACTAAACTAAACTAAACTAAACTAAACTAAACTGGACAGAGCTCTAGAATTCTACTCCCCTTTGTGTAAAGAAGCAACTTGTCATGTAGAGATTGATGACTCACAAAGAACAGTATCATTTTCGGAAATATATTTCCACATACCTTGTGGTACAGAGGTTGATCATTTATAAATCGTGTCATTGTTGTGAATTCATCAATTACAAAGGGACAGTATTGCTGTAATGCTTACGCTTTCTATTCATGAAATTGGTGAAAGGTAGCAAGGAAATCAGAGGATTAATTTGTTAGAAGCAGCACAGAAGTCTTTCTGTGTAACCATACAAAAGGCCAAGCCTGCGGATCAAAGTGTAAAATACTTCCTGCTCTCAGTTCCAGATGTAAAGCACTATGCTGCACTGTTTGCCTCCCCTTTCTGATAAGTCACGAGTTCCTCTTCCGAGCCCTGCCCCGGGCTTGGCTCTGATTAAGAATGACACATGAATTTTAACAATTCAGAGCATTATAGGTGTGTTGCAGTGTGAACAATCTTTATTAGCTGGTGTAGGAAAGAACTGCAGATGCTGGTTTAAATCGAAGATAGACCATCAGATAGACTGATGTCTGAAGAAGGGTCACGACCATAAACGTCACCCATTCCTTCTCTCGAGATGGTGCCTGTGCCTGAGTTACTCCAGCATTTTGTGTCTATCTTCTTTATTAGCTCATTTGGTTTAGTTAGTATAGTTTATTTTCACATGTATCGAGGTACAGTGAGAAGCATTTTTGTTGCCTGTTGTCCAGTCAACGGAAAGACTATATACGGTTACAATCAAACCATCCACAGTGTACAGATACAGGATAAAAGGAATAACATTTAGTGCATAAGGCTTTCCTTGATACAGTGGACACGAGAGAAAGGGGTGGCACAGTGGCGCAGCTGTAGAGTTGCTGCCTTACAGCGCCAGAGACCTGGGTTAGATCCTGACTATGTGTGCTGTCTGGATGGAGTTTGTCCATTTTCCCTGTAACTGTGTGGGTTTTCTCCGGGTGCTCCGGTTTCCTCCCACACTCCAAAGATGTACAGGTTTGTAGGTTAATTGGCTTCTGTAAATTGTAAATTGTCCCGAGTGTGTAGGATAGTGTTAGTGTATGAGGTGATCGCTGGTCGGCACAGACTCAGTGAGTCGAAGGGCCTGTTTCCGCGTTGTATCTCTAAAGTAAACCCTAAAGTACTTACTAAACTAAAGAAAGAAAATACTGCAATATGGAACAATAAACAATCTGCTGGAGGAATTCAGCAGATCGGGCAACATCTGTGGGAATAAAGTAATTGTCAACTTTTCCAGTCATTAATGTACGTCTATCTCCTACCTCTCCCTCTCCCCCATCCCCTCCTGACTCCATCTGTCTGTCATTCTTCACCCCTCCTCAATCCACCAATTATCTCCAGCTCCTATCTCACCACTCCCACTCTCCACTCTGATTGATTGAAAGATACAGCATGGAGACAGGCCCTTTGTCCCACTGGGTCAATAGACAATAGACAATAGACAATAGGTGCAGGAGTAGGCCATTCAGCCCTTCGAGCCAGCACTGCCATTCAATGCGATCATGGCTGATCACTCTCAGTCAGTACCCCGTTCCTGCCTTCTCCCCATACCCCCTCACTCTGCTATCCTTAAGAGCTCTATCCAGCTCTCTCTTGAAAGCATCCAACGAACTGGCCTCCACTGCCTTCTGAGGCAGAGAATTCCACACCTTCACCACTCTCTGACTGAAAAAGTTCTTCCTCATCTCCGTTCTAAATGGCCTACCCCTTATTCTTAAACTGTGGCCCCTTGTTCTGGACTCCCCCAACATTGGGAACATGTTTCCTGCCTCTAATGTGGCAGCCTCTATCACCCGTCCACATTAGTTCTACGTTATCCCACTTTCACACGCACTCGCTACGCACTGGGCTCAATTTACAGAGGTCAGTTCCCGTACAATCCCGCACGTCTTTTGGGATGTGGGAGGAAATCGGAGATGTTGCCGGACCCGCCGAGTTACTCCAGCACTTTGTGTCTAACTTTGGTAAAAAACCAACATCTACAATTCTTTATTTCTACAACTCCAATTGTTCTGTTTAATAAAATGAATTGCTTACATGACAGCCAACATTGAGTTGGTTTATAGGTATGTTTTCTCATAAGTCTGAAAACAGTCAGAAGCTTTTTTTCCCAGGGTGGAAATGTCAAAGACTAGAGGGCACAGCTTCAAAGTAGGAACGGCAACATTTAAAGGAGATGTGCGGGGCAAGTTTTTTTACAGAGTCCTGGGTGCATTAATGTGCTGCCAGGAGTAGCCTTGCAGGCAGATACAATAGTGGCATTAAAAGGGCTTCTGCATAGGCACCACGTATAGGGTTAGATTTAGGTTTATTATTTTTACGTGTAGCAAGGTACAGTGAAGAGCTTTGTTTTGCATGCTTTACATTAATAAAATCATGTCAAACTGAAGTAGAAGTGCAATATAGGTAGAGCAAACAGGAAGATACAGAGTGCAGTATATAGTTCCCAGCATTGTAGTGCACCAGATCCATAGACCAATGTCCGCAATAGGGTAGAGGTGAATTGGGACTGTGCTCTAGCTGAAGGAAGGACCATTCAGAAGCTGTTAATAGAAGGGAAGAAGCTGTTCCTCAGTCTGGTGGTGCACGCATTCAAACCTCTGTACCTTCTACCCAATGGGAGTGGGGAGAAGAAAGAATGGCGAGGTGGGACAAGTGTTTCATTAGGTTGATAGACACAAAATATTAGAGTAACTCAGTGGGACAGGCAGCATCTTTGGAGAGCAGGAATGGGTGATGTTTCGAGTCGAGAGCCTTCAGTCAGGGGAGGGGGGGTCCAGAGATAAGGAAGAGTAAGGTGTGAAAATGATATATCAAAGGTTCAAAGGTTCAAAGGTCTGCTTATTGTCACGTGTACCAATTAAGGTACAGTGAAACTCAAATTGGTTGTTTTCCTGAGGCAGTGTAGTGTGAGTGGAGTAAATGGTTTGTGTACTGGACTGGGCAACATCCACAATTCTCTTCAATTTCTTGTGGCCTTGGCAGAAATGCTCCCAAACCAAGCTGTGATGTTTTCTATGTACATCTGTAGAAGATTGTAAAGGGCCTGTTCCACTTAGGCGATTTTTTAGGCGACTGCCGGCGACTGTCAAAGTCGTAGCAGATCGCCAAAATTTTCTTTTACCCGACGACAATGACCACGACAATGCTGAGTCAGGTCGAGATTACACCGTCTTCGGAAACATCGCGAAATTCCCACGCTGTCAATGCTTCTCCGGCGTCCTAATTTTCGCTGAAATCACTGACAAGTTGGTAAGCACTTGAGAGTTTTGAACTATAACATCTTGGATGGGTTACTTAAAAACCAAGCTTCAAGGTAACAAGGCATAAGCTGGATTGACTTCCAGTTTACTAATGGCAGTATTAAGAAATTTAATTTTAAAAGTGTTTAAATGGATCTTTGTGAAATGTGTGTGGGCATTCTTTGGAAATGTACAGGGGATGCATATCTGGTTTCTGGGTTGCATATCTGGGTTGGGAGCCCACTTTAAATGTGATCACTGATGGCCATAAATATCGCGAAAATTCCCACGCTTACCTGACCGTCAAACTGTCGCCTCCAATCTACCTGTCAAATGTCCTGACGGTAAATAAATTGGTTAAACACAAGTATTTTTTGGTATCTTGAAATGACTTTACTTATTTTAATATTATGTGCTTCTAAATGCATCTAAGAGAAACTAGCAAACCTGGGGACAGCATGCGACAGCGCCCGCAATAAGCAACAATACCTGGCGACAAGCCAGCTGTCGCCGAGAAATTTCACTCCAGATGATTTCTCAGCGACGCGCTGAGATCCACTACGATTCTTGGAAGACTCCTCACGATCATGCCCGCGACACCCAGCGAACTGTCGGCGACAGCCTAGTCGCCGGCAGTCGCCTTAAAATCGCCCTTAAGAATCCTTGGAGACCTGTTAAACCTGTTAAATTGGCTGTCACTTCAATGATGTAGGGAATGGAGGGTTAGGGGTCATGTGCAGATAGAGAAGATTAGGTGCTCCGGTTTCCTCCCACACCACAAAGATTTGAGTATTAGGTTAATTGGCCTCTTTAAATTGTCCTTAGTGTGTAGGGAGCGAATGCTAACAGGTGATTGAAAGCCAGCGTGAATTCTGTTTTTATTTTTAATATATCAGAATGATACCTTTTCCTAACAACTCATTCACAATTCCAGCACCAGGAGATTTTTGCCTTCCAGATTTTTATGATTCATATTTTATTCCAGCTTTTGTTTAATTAATAGACCCCAGTTGCTTTGATGAGGATTGATCTCGTCACCAGTCCATGAGCCCAGGCCAAGAAGGGCCTTGACCTGTAAATTCACCCGTCCATCCGCTCCACAGATGCTGCCTCTGGGCCAGATGTGCCTCTGGGCCAGATCTCCGACAACGATGAGAAGGCCTACCGGGAGGAGGTGGCTGATCTGGCACTCTGGTGTCAGGACAACAGCCTCCTCTTGAATGTCACAAAAACTAAGGAGCTGATTGTGGAGTTTAGAAGGGCTCAACATCCAAGGACGTACACGCCACTGGAAATAAATGGGTCTACTGTGGATAGGGTGAGCAGCTTTAAATACCTGTGAGTCCACATCACAGAGGATCTGACATGGACAACATACATTGCCGCACTGGTGGGTAAGGCAAAGCAGCGCCTTTATCACCTTAGACAGCTGAGGAAATTCAGAGTGTCTCTGAGGATCCTTCAATGCTTCTACTCTGGGGCTGTAGAAAGCATCCTGTCCGGCAACATCACAGTCTGGTTTGGGAATAGCTCTGCCCAGGACAGGAAGGCCCTGCAGAGAGTAGTGTGTTCGGCAGAACGCACCATGGGAACTACACTCGCCCCCCTGCAGGACCTATACATCAGGAGGTGCAGATCAAGAGCAAGCTAGATCATGAGGGTCCCCTGCCACCCCATCAACAGACTGTTCCAGCCGCTACGGTCAGGCAAACGCCTCCGCTGTCACGCTGTGAAAACGGAGAGGATGCAGTGGAGTTTCTTCCCACTGGCCGTCAGGTCTGTTAACTTTTATAACTCCAGGGGCTAAATTTTCTTTTCCGTATTAATTTTAATTTGTATGCTGAAATTGAAATTATTATTTTTTTGCACAATCCGCAGGCATTGCCACTTTCATTTCACTGCACATCGTGTATGTGTATGTGACAAATAAACTTGACTTGACTTGACTTGTGTTTTGCTGTCAACCCAGGTTGTGGATCACTAATCCAGCATCTTAACCATTTGACTGCCAGACATCCTCTTGCAACCTTTTTGGATGGTCTCTGATCAGTGATTCCCCGTAATCAAGTCAGAGTTGGCCCCTCATGACAGACCATCCCTGGATAATAAGCAGGTTCCATCGTTACAGACATCCATAAATTGATTTTGTCTGTAAATCAGAGAATACCTAAAAATCACTCATTCATGGTAACCACACCTCCACAGAATACGCTGTTCAAACAAGCTTGGATGGTTTTCTCTGGGGAGACCTGATTAAAAAAATATATATATATATATATAATATACACACACATACACACACACATATATATATATATACACTGATGAGCCGAAACATTATGACCACTGACAGGTGAAGTGAATAACATTGATTAGCTTGTTACAATGGCACCTGTCAAGGGGTGGGATATATTAGGCAGCAAGTGAACAGTCATTTCTTGAAGTTGATGTGTTGGATGCAGGAGAAATGGGCAGGAGTAAAGACCTGAGCGACTTTGACAAGAGCCAAATTGTTATGGCCAGACGACTGAGTCAGAGAATTTCTGAAACGGCAAGGCTTGTGGGGTGCTCCTGGTCAGCAGTGGTGAGTACCTACCGACAGTGGTCCGAGAATGGACAAACCTCAATCCGGCGACAGGGTGTTGGGCACCCAAGGCTCATTGAAGCGTGAGGGCAACGAAGGCTATCCCGTCTGGTCCGAACCGACAGAAGGTCTACTGTGGCACAAGTCACAGAAAACTTTAATGGTGGTCACGGGAGGAACGTGTCACAATCCACAGTGCATCGCACCCTGCTGTGTATGGGGCTGTGTAGCCGCAGACCGGTCAGAGTGCCCATGATGACCCCTGTCCACTGTCGAAAGCACCTACATTGAGCACACAAGTGTCGGAACTGGACCTTGGAGCAGTAGAAGAAGGTCGCCTGGTCCGATGAGTCCCGTTTTCTTTTAGATCACGTGGATGGCTGTGTACGTGTGCGCCATTTACCTGCGGAAGTGATGTCACCGGGATGCACTGTGAGAAGATGACAAGCCAGTGGGGGGAGTGTGATGCTCTGTGCAACTTGTGCTGCTGGGAAACCCTGGGTCCGGCCATTCATGTGGACGTCAATTTGACACGTGTCACCTACCTAAACATCGTTGCAGAGCAGGTTTACCCCTTCAAGGCAATCTTCTTCTTTCGTGTCCATCATTAAAATGTTACATCACTATCATGGTCTGTCCTGAAAAGGGTGCAAGCTTCTGGCGACAATCAGTGGGAGCCTCACTTGTACAGTAGACGATGGTGGTAGCAGAACTAGCTCAGGACACTTCCAGTTTCCAGCCCCGTGACATGGACGCTTCTGCTATGGGGCCTTCATGGCAATGGTATTCCCTAATGGCAGTGGCCTCTTTCAGCAGGATAATGTGCCCTGCCACAGTGTACACATTGTTCGAGAATGGTTTGAGGTACATGATGAAGTGTTCACAGTGTTGCCCTGGCCTCCAAATTCTTCAGATCTCAATCCGATCGAGCAGCTGTGGGATGTGCTGGATCGACAATTTCGATCCACGATGGCTCCACCTCGCAACTTACCAGACTTGAAGGATCTGCTGTTAATGTTTTGGTGCCAAATACCACAGGACACCTTCAGGGGTCTTGTAGATTCCATGCCTCGGTGGGTCGGCACTGTTTTGGCGGCACACGGAGGACCAACAGCATATTAGGCAGGTGGTCATAATGTTTTGGCTCATCAGTGTATATATATATATATATATATAAAATATTTTGAGAGGCATAGAGAGAGTAGACAGTCAGAACCTTTTTGCCCAAGATGGAAATGTCAGACTAGAGAGAATAGCTTTATGGTGAGAGTGGCAACATTTATGAAGATGAGTAGGGCAGGTTTTTGGTGGAGGGGATGGATAGATGATGTTTCAGGTCGGGTCCCTTAAGTTTCTTATAATTGATTCTTTTCAGGATTAGTTATAGAACATAGAACAGAACAGCATAGGAATGGACCCTTTGGCCCACAATGATTGTGTTGCCTAAGATTGGAGAATTCAATGTTCACACTCAAACTGCTGGAGTAATTCAACAGGACAGGCAGCATCTCTGGAGAACATAGCAACGAAGCATACAATCAGTCTGAAGAAGGGTCTCGACCCGAAACATCACCCATTCCTTCTCTCCCGAGATGTTGCCTGACCTGCTGAGTTACTCCAGCATTTTGTGAATAAATACCTTTGATTTGTACCAGCATCTGCAGTTATTTTCTCATACAATCAGTAATATTTAATCAGGAGGACAGTAGAACTAGTTGGATAACTAGGATGGGGGAGGGACGGAGAGAGAGGGAATGCAAGGGTTACATGAAGTTAGATAAATCAAGATTCATTCCTCTGGGTTGTAAGCTCCCAAGCGAAATATGAGGTGCTGTTCCTCAATTTTGCATTGGGCCTCACTCTGACAGTGGAGGCCTAGGACAGAAAGGTCAATGGGAGGGGGCGTTAAAGTGTTTAGCAACCGGGAGATCACATAGGTCTAGGCGGACTGAGCGGAGGTGTTCAGCGAAACGATCGCCAAGCCTGTGCTTGGTCTCGCCGATACATAGGAGTCCACACCTGGAACAGCAGATACAGTTGATGAGGTTGGAGGAGGTGCTGTTTCTTCAGTTTTCGTGTGGCCTCACTCTGGCAATGGAGGAGAGCCAGGATGAAAAGCTCATTCTGGGAATGGGAGAAGGAGTTAAAATGGTTCGCAACCGGGTGATCCAGTAGGCCTCTAGCAGGTGGAAAAAAACTAATTGCAAGAGGCCAGAATGACTTGTGTGCAGAGATCATGGAGAATTGTAGGACTGGAATGTTTGCAATGGGAGGGAGGAGCCCGAAATCCTAGAGCATTGTCAGTCTGAAGGAGGTTACAGAGATGGAGAGAAAGCCAAATAATGGAGGAATTTGCAAACCACATCCTTAATAACATCACCCATTCCTTCTCTCCCGAGATGGACGGCACGGTAGCGCAGCAGTAGAGTTGCTGCTTTACAGCGAATGCAGCGCCGGAGACTCAGGTTCGATCCTGACTACGGGTGCTGCACTGTAAGGAGTTTGTACGTTCTCCCCGTGACCTGCGTGGGTTTTCTCCGAGATCTTCGGTTTCCTCCCACACTCCAAAGACGTACAGGTATGTAGGTTAATTGGCTGGGTAAATGTAAAAATTGTCCCTAGTGGGTGTAGGATAGTGTTAATGTGCGGGGATCACTGGGCGGCATGGACTTGGAGGGCCAAAAAGGCCTGTTTCCGGCTGTATATATATGATATGATATGATGATATGCTGCCTGACCTGCTGAGTTACTCCAGCATTTTGTGAATAAATACCTTCGATTTGTACCAGCATCTGCAGTTATTTTCTTATACTCCTTAATACTGTGTCTTAATATTGCAAAATAAATGCAAATGTCAAGCCATCATAGGAGACCTTTCTGACTGAATTAAATTGGTTTGCTTTGAGATCTTTATCTTTGTGTGTTGAATGAAAAGCTTGAGTTAGTTCTAGTTACACTTTGCCTAAAGCAATCTTTTTTTTTAAACTCCACAAAATGTTGGAGTAACTCAGCGGGACAGGCAACATCTCTGGATAGAAGGAATGGGTGACGTATTGGGTTGAGTCCTTTCTTCAGATTGGTTAGAGATAAAGGAAACAAGAGATGATGTAGAGAGAGGATGGGAGGGGGGGGGGGGATGGGTGAGGCGTGGAGGGAGGGATGGGAGGGTTTTTGTTTGCTGGTTAGTTACCTGGGTTTTGATCTCAGAAGTCTTTAGACCATCCCTATGAACTACCCTGAACCAGTAAAGGTGTTGGAATATTCAGAGGTGTCTTGTCAGCTACTCTGTACTCCAATTTTCTTATTCATGTTCATACCCAAGTGTTTTTTAAATCAGAATCAGAATCAGAATAACCTTTATTGTCATCCAAAAAAACAAGTCTTTTGGACGAAATTCCGTTACCCACAGTCCAACAAAAAGAGCAGTAAAAATAAGCAATAACACACACAATCACAAACCAACACAAAACAAACAAAAAAAGAAACATCCATCACAGTGAGTCTCCTCCAGTCACCTCCTCACTGTGGTGGAAGGCCAGAATGTCTTTTCTCTTCGCCTGCCATCTTCCCCCGCGGTCAGGCTGTGGAACTTGTCACGTCGGGACGGTCGAGGCGGTCGGGGCCCCCAACATTGAAGCCCCTGCCGGGCGGAGAAAACCCCGCGGCCGGTTCCAGGCCGCGCCGGACAGTGAAAGGTCCGCAGCGGGCCGACCCAAGCCCCGCGATTCGGGGCGGGCGAAGACGCTGCCACTGCCGGAGCTCCCGATGTCGGCCCCCACCCAGGGGCCCGCGAGCTTCCGATATCCACGTGGCCCGTGGCCGAAACCTCCGAAGGCGAGTCGCAGCCACACTCGCAGCGCCACCACAGGCTCCGAAGGCAGCCAGCTCCGCTGGTGGTAAGTCCGGTCCGCGGACTCTGCGAACCAGAGCCCCAGGTGGTCCCAGCTGGAGGCCGCCAGCTCCAGGTGTTTGGCCGATGGTCGGCCGCAGCGGGAACGGAGACACGACCCAGGTCGGGTCTCCGTTCGGAAGAGACAATTTTTCAGTTCCCCCCCCCCACACAGTACACAACCACAAAAAACACTACATCACATCTAAACACTACAATTAATACAAAAAACAACAACAAAAGTCAAACGGACAGCAGGAGCCACAGCTGCTGCACAGCGCCACCACTTCCACCGATTAAATGCTGTTACTGCCTCCTCTGGCAGCTCATACCATATACCCACCACCCTCTGAGTGAAAACAGTCACCCCTCAGGTTCCTATTACATATTGCCCCTCACCTTAAACCTGTGTCCTGTTGTTTTTGATTCCCCTACCCGGGTAATAGACTTTGTGCAGATAGACTAGCCTGCTCAACCTCTCCGAATAGCTCAGGCTCTGAAGTCCTGGCAACCCTTGTAAATTCTCTCTACATTCTTTCCAGCTTATCAACATCTTTCCTATGGCAGGGTGTTGAAAAACGAATGCAGTACTCCAAATGCGGCATTTTGTCCAACTGTAACATAACATCCCAACTTCAATACTCACTACCCCGAATTAAGAATTTCTCTCATTATTCAGGCTCCTTTCTCCCCACTTGCCTTGGCCTTCACTCTAACAGGAACATGCAATGCTATTGTGTTGTAGACAGAGTTATTGTCGAAAATTGGTGTCTCATGTAGTTGTTCGTATTGATTTGGTGTTTTACTCTCAGTCTGAAGAAGGGTCTCGACCCAGAAACGTCACCCATTCCTTCTCTCCAGAGAAGCTGCCTGCCCCACAGAGTTACTCCAGCATTTGGTGTCGATCAATGCTGATGAATGCATGTGTAGCCGCTGAGAATGTCGGAAGAATTTTTTGCACAGTTCTTGTTTTTTATTCTGAATCAAGTTTATATTTGAGGTAAAAAATATTTCAAAGAGGTGCTGAGTGCTATCCCTCGTACCCTGGTGTCTGGCTATCTCTCATATAACATCACCACAGCAGCTTGTCCGGTCATTGTCGGATTGTTGCTTGTTGGGGCTTGTTGCGAGAAGGTCGGCTGGAACAGTAACCACTTCAGTCTGAAGAAGGGTCTCGACCCGAAAAGTCACCCATTCCTTCTCTCCAGAGAGGCTGCCTGTCCCATTGAGTTACTCCAGCATTTTGTGCCTACCACTTCTCAGACGTTTACTTCAAAGAGCTTCGTGAAGAGCCTGAAATAAATATGAAAAGTTCTATGGAAATGGAGGTCTTTCTTTTTAAGAATCTCCAAGTCTACATTTGATTCACTGCCTCTCGGCATCCATCTATATACTGCATTCATGCTTACTATCCTATGAAAATACCATTCCGAACAACATGAAAACAGATATTTGATTCAAAGTAGATCTTGTTGTGATATTGCTGGGACTACTTTGTGTATCCAAGGACTACTTTGTATGCCTGTGTATATAAGTGATTGGTGTGATTAGGCGGTCACTCTGGATGCAGGTGGCCACGGAATAAACAGCCTGGAGTTAAGCTCCACCATGATAACATCTTAAACATGTGTACTCGTGGTCCTTCCAGAGTCACAACAAAGGTACAACAAGTACCGGACCACGAAGTACAACATGGTGGCAGCGGTTTGGTGTTTCGCCTAGGGAACCCAGCAGTGGGAGCCCAGCAGTGGGAGCCCAGCAGTGCCAGCCCAGCAGTGGGAGCCCAGCAGTGCCAACCCAGCAGTGGGAGCCCAGCAGTGGGAGCCCAGCAGTGCCAACCCAGCAGTGGGAGCCCAGCAGTGGGGAGCCCAGCAGTGCCAGCCCAGCAGTGGGAGCCCAGCAGTGCCAGCCCAGCAGTGGGAGGCCAGCAGTGGCAGGCAAATCATGGTGGTGGAGCATCTAGAACCTACACTACGTTTGATCTACACAGCACGTCTTCTTGAGGGGAAGATATGGAACAAAATGAATATTTTGTGTTTAATGACCTGTGTAGTGATCTGTGTAATGAAAGCTTAATGTATTATATTTGATGTTTTTGTATAAATGTATATATCTGTGGAGTGACCACACGGAGTGAGTGACCACCCGGAGTGAGTGACACCCGGAGTGAGTGACCACCCGGAGATGAGTGACCACCCGGCGATGAGTGAAATTCCGCAGAGGAGTGACCACCATGATGGTGAAAAAAAGCAATTGTGTTTAATTGTGTTTAATTGTGTTATTGGTTTTGTTTGCAAAAAGCAATGGTGTTTTGGTTTTGTTTGTTAAATATATTTTAGCCCTCGAATGGTAAAGAAAACAATTTTATATAAGACAAGGGGGATGTTGTAATATATAAGACAAGGGGGATGTTGTGATATTGCTGGGACTACTTTGTGTATCCAAGGACTACTTTGTATGCCTGTGTATATAAGTGATTGGTGTGATTAGGCGGTCACTCTGGATGCAGGTGGCCACGGAATAAACAGCCTGGAGTTGAGCTCCAGCAATGTAACCTTTTATACACGTGTACTTGTGGTCCTTCCAGAGTCACTAAAGGTACAACAGGTACCGGACCACGAAGTACAACAGATCTACTATCACATCCTGTGGAATGAGCTGCCAGAAGAGGTAGTTGAGGCATATACAATGATAACATTTTATAATGTTCACAAGTGATATGAGCAGAATTAGGACATTCGTCCCCATCAAGTCTACTCTGCCATTCAATCATGGCTGATCTATCTTTCCCTCTCAACCCTATTCTCCTGCCTTCTCCCTATAACCCTTGACACGCATACTAATCAAGAAAGTATCAATCTCTGCCTAATAATATCCATTGACTTGGCCTCTGCAGCCTTCTGTAATTCCAGATTCACCACACTCTGACTAAAGAAATTCATCCTCATCTCTTTCCTAAAGGTATGTCCTTTCATCCTGAAGCTATGACTTCTGATTCTTGACTCTCCCATTAGTGGAGACATCCTCCCCACATCCACTCTATCCAAGTCTTTGGACAGGTACATGAGGGGTGATCGTATAGAGGTGTGTCAGATCAGGAGGGGGATAGATAGGGCATATGCGCAGTCTTTTGCCCAGAGTAGGGGAATCAAAGACCAGGGGACATAGATGTAAGGTGAGAGGGGAAAGATTTAATAGGAACCCAAGGGGCAACTTTTTCACACAGAGGGTGGTGGGTATATGGATAGAAATGTCAGTGGACGTAGTAGAGGCAGGTACTATAAAGATGGGGCAGCTCGGTTAGCACGGGCAAGTTGGGCCGAAGGGCCTTTTCCACACTGTATGACTCCATGACTAGGATGAGGGCTGTCTCTTCTACCCTGACAGTCACCGGAGCCATTTTCTGTATCCAATGCTTATTCTGGTGACAGTAGGCACCAGGACCAGTAGACAGTAAGTACAGCGAGCGGCTTCTCCGAAAAGTTAAAAAACTGGACTTTTCACATTTTTAGAATTTTTAATATTAAATATTTTAATTTTTTAAAAAAAATTATGCAGTCAGGCCCTTAAGCAGTTTAAAGGTCAATTATCTGCCATAGACGAGAGCAAGGAAGGATTATACGTCCTGGCACCATTTTGTCTATTAAAAAAAGCACTGTGCAAATCCAAGATGGAACATGTCTGGTGGGTCTCGATGCACAAGCCCCGGGGCAACAGGGGGGAACAACGTACCCAATATCGCCCTATCCTGATGGCCATCTTTGTGCAAGGTGGCATCAGGCTATGCCTAGAACTGAAGCCAGCAAACACCGAGGGCCACGACGTGCTGAGGCTCTACCTGCCCTCGGTGACGTGAAGCACGGGTCGGTTCCCTCTTGCCGCGAGATGTTCCTTTCTGTTGGACCTTGACGTACCTGTCACCCCCCAGGGCAAAGTTCTTGCACAAAAACACCTTTGACTACAAGTCCATCAGGTAGCTGTCAACATGGAACATCCTGCAGACACTACAGGAGGAGGACATGATGGGTCCTCGGGCACGGTCCTCCAAGCTGATTGCCAAAACCAATGGCCGAATGCCTTATAAGCACCCAAGACACAAATGTACTCCACAGGTCAGGCAGCATCTCTGGAGTACATGGATGGACGAAGATGCGGTTCACTGTCCTTCACCGACCCAAAATGGTGCCTGTCCATGTTCTGCAGAGATGCTCCAGCACTTTGTGTCTTTTTTTGTACACCAGCATCTGCAGCTCCTTGTGTCTAGCCCCAAAACCTTGCTTGGCTCACAGTGACAGGGGTCCCTCCCAGTCAGCTCCTTCTTGCATGGTCAGAGACTCACTCCCAATGCTTGCTGCCCTCAGCATCACTACGATGAGAATCCATCTGTGAAGACCAAGAGTCTGAAGAAGGGTCTCGACCTGAAATATCACCTATTCCTTCTACCCAGAGATGCTGCCTGTCCCGCTGAGTTACTCCAACATTTTGTGTCTATTGACAATAAACTTAACTCAACTTAACTCAGCTCAACTCAACTCAACATCAAGTACTGCTGGATGATCCATTTGCTTAAAGACATTCTTTGGTCTGTTGATCTTCCAGTACAATGAGATTTCCGTAAGGGAATGTACTTGCTTTGTACCCTCAAGGCTGCAGAACTACATGCTGATGGAAACGCTGAAGCTTGGCGTAGCCACTGCAAAGGCTTTATGGGGAAGGACCACAGTGTAAGGTTCCACATGTACAAGATGTTAAGGGGATGAGCTCTGGGTAAAAGCCTCTGAAACACTTGAAGTTTGTACCATCTAAAGAGACCACGTAATGGCAATGGTTCACAGTCCTTGCTGTCCATCTGAGGAAGAGTCCACGGTTCCATCAGTCACCTCAAAGATGCAGAAGTGGGCACAAGTCATCCCCAATCATCTGGCAATACCTAAGAAGAAGAAAAAGACACCATTGAACTGAGCCACGCACCAGCAAGGTTTTGTAGCGACCATAGAGAATGGTCCAGGTCGTCGAACCCTCAGATTGGCCAGCGAGGTCACGTGGGAACGCGACCATGGGGATTGGTCCAGAGAGCGACATCGCTGATTGGCCAGCGTGGTCATGTGCGCTTTTGGCGCCCGAAATGTTAGTTCGGCGAAGTCTTCGAAGAAGACAGTAAGTTTTTGATGGTTGTCCTTTACCTTGTTGTTTAACTCTGTATTCGAATATTGCGGCTGCAATAAACTTCTTCTACAACCAACAAGTTTTCGGACTCGCCATATTGGCTCTCGGTCAAATGCGCTATACTTCAGCTCAGCCGAATTTAGTTGCCGGCTGAAAAACGCCAGGGGCTGCCAACGGCCACCGACCTGCTGCTCCAAGACCCCGCCCACCGCCACGTCAGAGGCGTCAACCGTCAGGGCCGTGGGGGCGGAGGGGCTCGGGTGGACCAACATGGTGGCGTCTGCTAATGCTGCCTTAGCTGTTGTAAAAGCCGACTCTGCGGCCGGGGACCATATCAACTCTACCGGTTTTCCCGCAAGGCACTGGAAAAGCGGGCGCATGACCCGCGCAGCTGCCGGAACGAACCTATGGTAGAAGTTAACCATGCCTACGAACTCCTGTAGTCCTTTTACTGTGGTGGGCCTGGGAAATGCCCGGATAGCCTCCACCTTCTCGGGCAAAGGGGAGGCGCCGGCAGGGGTAATTCTGTGCCCTAGAAAATCAAGAGAAGGGAGGCCGAATTGACACTTGGAGGGTTGGATAATGAGCACGTGGTCTTGGAGACGCTGGAACACAGTCCGCAAGTGGACCTGGTGTTCCTGCACTGAGGGGCTGGCTACCAGGATGTCGTCTAAATAAATAAACAAAAAAGGTAACCCCCGACCCACGCGGTCCATCAGTCGTTGGAAAGCCTGTGCCGCGTTCTTTAAACCGAAAGGCATACGCAACCATTCAAACAACCCGAACGGAGTAATTGTTGCAGTTTTCTGTATGTCCTCCGGACGCACCGGAATCTGGTGGTATCCTCGCACCAAATCGATTTTGGAGAACACCACCGCTCCTTCCAGCCCAGACGAAAAGTCCTGCAGGTGCGGTATGGGGTAGCGATCAGCCGTGGTGACAGCATTGAGACGCTGATAATCGCCACATGGTCTCCACCCCCAAGATGCCTTGGGGACCATATGCAACGGCGAGGCCCACGGGCTGTCGGACTGACGGACAATTCCCATTTCCTCCATCTTCCTAAATTCCGCCCGTGCCACCACCAGTTTGTCTGGCGGCAGTCTCCTGGCCCGAGCGAAAACGGGAGGGCCCTCAGTGCGGATGTGATGGACCACGCCGTGCTTTGCCGAAGGCGTGTCAAAACGTTGGATGAGCAGCTCTGGAAACTCCGCCAGGATCTCAGCATACGAGTCAGGGGCCGCGACGACGGCCTGGACAGTAGGGCTGGGCGGGGAGGCGATTGTCGGAGCGACGGGCTCTTCGCCGGCGGAGGGTCGGAGGTCGTTACCGCGGACATCAGGGACCAGTGAAAAAGCCCAGAGAAAATCTGCGCCCAGGATCGCTTGTCTGACGTCTGCTATGATGAATGGCCATTCGTACGTGCGGAGGCCTAACACGAGGGACATCTTCCGTATACTGAAAGTGCGAATGGGGCTGCCATTAACCGCGATGAGGGTGGGACCTGTCTTACCCGTTCTGGTTTCGAGGTCGGTCGGCGGCACTATACTGACGATGGCTCCCGAGTCCACCAAAAATTCTGTGTCCGTGAATCGATCGTGGACGTAGAGGCGTCGGTTCTGGCCAATCGTAACTGCCCCTATGTACGATCGGCCGAGGCATTTCCCGCGAAGGTACAAGGTGAGCGGCAGTTGCGGGATTCGCTACCCCATCGTAGGTGATAATAGCACCAGCCGCGCTTGTGCGGATCTTTTTGGCGGGCTTTCGGAGAACTGGCGGGAGACGCGGCGCCATCTTGATGTCGCTGTGGCGTGGTCACTGATGTCGAGACCTTGTTGATCGAACCGCTTGCCTTGTTTTTAGCCGCTATGAGCGCGTCCG
The DNA here is from genome assembly GCF_053455715.1 of Rhinoraja longicauda. Taxonomy (NCBI): domain Eukaryota; kingdom Metazoa; phylum Chordata; class Chondrichthyes; order Rajiformes; family Arhynchobatidae; genus Rhinoraja; species Rhinoraja longicauda. Next base: position 102,731,099 of record NC_135953.1, read on the forward strand.
CTTTAGCTGCATATGCTTCGGGGTCCTTAAAAGAACAATCCGTGAGCAGCAGTCGGACATCCTCAGGAAGCTTCTCTCGGAATGCCTGTTCGAACATAAGGCAATCCGTATGCTCACCGGCTAGCATCATCATTTCGGCCATGAGAACGGAAGGCCGTCGATCTCCGAGGTCCGGTAGGTGCAGAAGTCTTGCAGCGCAATCATGCCTATTAAACCCGAAGGTTCGCAGTAACACTTTCTTCATGGCCTCATACTTGCTTTCCGCAGGCGGATTAACGATGAACCGCATCACGCGTGTGGTCGTCTCCGGTGATAGAGCGCTGACGAGGTAGTAATACATCGTCGAGTCGTCCGATATCTTCTTTATATGAAATTGAGCTTCGGTGTGGACAAACCAAGATTGCGATGAATGTGTCCAAAACAACGGAAGGTGAACGCTTACCGCGCTTAACTCCGGTGTGCCCGGCGCGGCAATCAACAATGAGGCGTCGTGTCCCTGCATAGTCGGTGATCGTCCAGATCACGTCGGGGTCACCAATATGGCGAGTCCGAAAACTTGTTGGTTGTAGAAGAAGTTTATTGCAGCTGCAATATTCGAATACAGAGTTAAACAACAAGGTAAAGGAAAACCATCAAAAACTTACTGTCTTCTTCGAAGACTTCGCCGAACTAACATTTCGGGCGCCAAAAGCGCACATGACCACGCTGGCCAATCAGCGATGTCGCTCTCTGGACCAATCCCCATGGTCGCGTTCCCACGTGACCTCGCTGGCCAATCTGAGGGTTCGACGACCTGGACCATTCTCTATGGTCGCTACAGTTTCAAATTAAGTTTTAGGGCAGGACAGTGGCAGTAGAGCTGCTGCCTCGCATCACCAAAAACCTGCGCTCAATCCTGACATCAGCCACTAAGCCGTCTGTGTGGACTTTTCACATTCTCCCTACGACCGCATGGGTTTACTCTAGTTGCTACGGTTTACTTCCACATCCTTAAATACCTGCAAATTTTGTAAGTTAATTGGCCTCTGTAAAATTGTCCTTAATGTGTAGGGAGAAAGTGGGATAACATTAAACGTGTGAACAGGTGATTGCTGGTCTGCGTGGAGTCAGTGGGCCGAAGGGCCTGTTTCCATGCTGTATCTCTAAACTAAACGAACCATCAATGTCTGGCCACCCATCTGACCCCAGATTTCAATCTGGGCACCCATTTTACCACACCATAACCAGAGTAGAAACTAAGAACTGCCGACGCAGACAGACACAAAGTGCTGGAATAACTCAGTGGGTCAGGCAACATCTCTGAAGAAAAAGGATGGGCGAGGTTTGGGTTCGGAACTTTTCTTCAGACCACACTGTCTGATCACCCATCTCCCCTGACACTCTGTCTGGGCACATGTCTCCCCTGACCACTCTGTCTGGGCACTAGTCTCCCCTGACCACTCTGTCTGGGCACTAGTCTCCCCTGACCACTCTGTCTGGGCACATGTCTCCCCTGACCACACTGTCTGATCACCCATCTCCCCTGACCACTCTGTCTGGGCACTAGTCTCCCCTGACCACTCTGTCTGGGCACTAGTCTCCCCTGACCACTCTGTCTGGGCACTAGTCTCCCCTGACCACACTGTCTGATCACCCATCTCCCCTGACCACTCTGTCTGGGCACTAGTCTCCCCTGACCACTCTGTCTGGGCACTAGTCTCCCCTGACCACTAGTCTCCCCTGACCACTCTGTCTGGGCACTTGTCTCCCCTGACACACTCTGTCTGGGCACTAGTCTCCCCTGACCACACTGTCAGGGCACTAGTCTCCCCTGACACACTCTGTCTGGGCACTTGTCTCCCCTGACACACTCTGTCTGGGCACTTGTCTCCCCTGACACACTCTGTCTGGGCACTAGTCTCCCCTGACACACTCTGTCTGGGCACTTGTCTCCCCTGACCACTCTGTCTGATCACCCATCTCCCCTGACCACTCTGTCTGGGCACTTGTCTCCCCTGACACACTCTGTCTGGGCACTAGTCTCCCCTGACCACACTGTCTGATCACCCATCTCCCCTGACACTCTGTCTGGGCACTAGTCTCCCCTGACCACTCTGTCTGATCACCCATCTCCCCTGACACTCTGTCTGGGCACTAGTCTCCCCTGACCACTCTGTCTGGGCACTTGTCTCCCCTGACCACTCTGTCTGGGCACTTGTCTCCCCTGACCACTCTGTCTGGGCACCGGTCTAACGACACTGTACATTAAAGGTAGGAAAAAAAGTTTTTTTTCCTGAACTTGCAAGTTCTCGTCTGGTCGAAAATCAAATCTTCGCAGACATTCTACCAGGCGGGAAAGAGAAAGGAAGGATCTCTCCCAGTTTTGACTGAAGGGGAGCGGTGCGGTGCGGAGAGAGGGCGGCTCCCAGCGCCGGGGGAGGGGCGGAGGCTGAAGGATTGGGATCGCTCCGAGCCGGCACTCGTCTCCCCACCCACCCCATAGTCCTGGTGCCGCACACTGCGGGAGGGGCTGGGCTGGGCTGGGCATGGCAGGAACCCTCCCGACTCCGGCAGAGAGCTGGCGAAAGGTTTCTGAAAGGAATGTCTCCGCGACTCAAGGAGCCGGTAAGAGCGACCTGTTGCAGGGTCCCTGGTGAAGGTGGGTGGGGTGGGTGTGGATGGGACCACCTTGCTCCCTGGTGAAGGTGGGTGGGTGTGGATGGGACCACCTTGCTGGGTGGGTTGTCCATGTGGCGGGGACGGTTCAATACCAGCAGGGTTGCGAGGAGATGTTGCAATTTTTTTTTTTAACTTTCAAAACTTTCTTTAAAGGACTACTCAAAGAGGTTATTTAACGCCAGCAGCTCAGTTAGAGATTGGATTTCAAGGAACTCAGAGGGCTGTTCCTTGGGCCATTGGCAGCGCTACAGGGAGATAAGGCACAGGGTGTGAGTGGAGACCACAATCTGCAGCGAGATAACAACTGCTCGAGAGACTCAGCAGGTCGGGCAGCATCTGCAGAGGGAATGGATTGACCACCTAGGTCAGTCTGGGTCAGATGAAGGAAGGTCAAGACCTGAAACATCACCTGTCCACTTCCCTCCACAGATGCTGCCCGACCCACTGAGTTCACCCCAAGGAAGCAGCTTATGTTCTGCTCTGGATTCCAGCATCTGCAGTCTCTTGTGACTCCTCCAGCAGTGGGTGTTTTTAATGCTGTTGGGAGGGAGGGAAGGGGTCCACTTTCAGGAGGGGCTGAGTTGTGAAAGAGGTCGTGGTTCATGTCACCTCGTCTGTCGTCCGCGGGTGGGTGGGTGGGTGGGGATCTCACAGGGACTGCTGTGACAAACTCGCACCGAGGTTTTCGGCTTTTGTTTTCTTTCCCGTGGAGCGGGGGAAAGTTGTTTTGTTGTTAACCCAGCGTCGACCGTTTTTCGGCTGCTGCAGACAGCTCGCTGGCTGCCGGGGTGGGACGATTTGTCACCGCGGTTGGTCAAGGAGTTATTTTTAATGTCCCGGTCCGCGGTTCATCCGCTATCCCTGGATGTTGGTATTGGGGTGTGTTCGCAAACCCCGGTGACTCAGAAGAAATAAGTTCACTCCGTGTTTTCCGAGTCGCAGCGAGGTGGCTACCTGCTATCAGATACAATTGTAAACTACCTGCAGCTCGGCTTTAAACAAGGCGCACCGTCGTGCAAGGTATAATGTTTGCGCTGCATGTGAGGCGCGTAATCCGGACTCCAAATATTTGCTTGCAATGGACAAGGAGGCCCTTCCGCCCATTGAGTCCATGGCGGCACATCAGTCCTGTTCCCTCCACTCGTTTCTCTGGCAGTCTGAAGAAGGGTCTCGACCCGAAACGTCACCCATTCCTTCTCTCCGGAGATGCTGCCTGACCTGCTGAGTTACTCCAGCATTTTGTGAATAAATCTCTGTCACCTACTCTCCTTAAAGGCGCTTTGCAACAGAGGGTGGCGAGTGCCAGAGGGTGTGATGGAAGCAGAGATGTGGGGCATTAAGACAGGCAAGGAATAACGATAGGAAGGATATGCGCAGGCAGATGGGATAAGTTTAATTCGGCATCATGGTCAGCAGAGACATTGAGGTTTAAAGGAGTGCAGGCTCAGACACAAAATGCTGGAGTAACTCAGCGGGACAGGCAGCATCTCTGGAGAGAAGGAATGGGCGACGTTTCGGGTCGAGAGACTTCTTCAGACTTCACAGTGCAGGTGCAGTGGTGTCACAGGTAGATAGGGTGGGCGGTCAACAAAGGCTTTCAGCACATTGGCCTTCATCAGTCAGAGTGTTGAGTGTAGAAGTTGGGAGGACTTGTATTTAGGGTGGCGCTGCGGTCCGGTTACTGCCTTCTAGCACCAGAGACCCGGGTTCGAGCCTGATTACGGGTGCTGTCAGCACGGAGTTTGTATGTTCTCCCCATGACCTGCGTGGGTTTTTTTCCGGGTGCTCGGGTTTCCTCCCGCACTCCATAGACTTGCAGGTTTGTCGGCTATAATTAATTGCCTTGGTATGATTGTAAATTGTCCATAGTGTGTGTAGGACAGTGTTGGTGTGTGTGGGGGTCGCTGGTCGGTGTGGACTCGATGGGCCGAAGGGGCCTGTTTTAAGTTTCAAGTTCCTAGGAGTAAATATCACCAGCAACTTGCCCTGGGCTAGGCCATATGGAAGGGCCTGTTTCAACGCTGTATCTCTAAATTCTAACGGTGGGAATAGTGGCTAAGATATAAAAAGCATACGGTCCTAATGCAAATAAATGGGATTAGTGTAGGGCAAAAGGGTCAGCACGGATGTGGTGGGCTGAAGGGCATTTTCAGTAACTTTCTCTAACTTTCTGACGATGTTGTGGCCAGACAGGGCCCCAGAAATAGTGGAGTGATAATAATAATGTGGTAAAGAAGGCTTATGATGTGTCTGCCTTCACAGGTCAGAGCATTGAGTATAAGAGTCAAGATGTCATGTTGCAGATCTTTATAGATCTTTAGTTGAGCCACATTTGGTGTATTGTGCGCAGTTCTGGTCACCCCATTACAGGGAGGATGTGGCAGTTCTGGAGAAGGTGCTGGCCAGAATGATGCCTGGATTAGAGGGTATAAGCTGCAAGGACGGGTTGGATCGACTTGGATTACTTTCTCTGGAATGTCGTAGGTTTGAGGGGAGATCTGATAGTAGTATATAAAATGATGAGAGGCAGAGATAGGGTAGGCACTCAGAACATTTTTTCTCCCCCAGTGTGGAAATACCAAAGACTGGAAGGCATAGCTTGAAGGTGAGTGGAGCAAAGTTTAAAGGAAATGTGCGGGGCAAGTTTTTCCACACAGAGTAGTGGGTGGCTGGAACATGTTGTTAGATATGATAGTGGTGTTTAAAAGGCATTGTGTTCTGCATGGACATTATAGGCCGTAGGGCCTGTTCCCTTGCTGTATGGTTCCATGGTCCATAAAGAACCTTTTAGACTTTAGAGTAACAGCGTGGAAACGGGCCCTTCGGCCCACCAAGCGATCACCCCGCACACTAGCACTATCTTACATGCAGTAGGGACAATTTACAATTGTACAGAAGCCAATTAATCTACAAACCTGTAATTATTTGGAGTGTGGGAGGAAACTGGATTACACGGAGAAACCACGTGGTCACAGAGAAAATGTACAAACTCCGTACAGATAGCATTCGTAGTCAGGATCGAACCTGGGACTCTGGTGCTGTAAGTCAGCAACTCGATCGCTGTGCCACTGTGCTGCCACATATAAGATCTAAAGTTCCAACAATGAAATTCTTACTTGCAGCAGCACAACAGGTATGTAAACATAGCTTCAAGTTCCGGGGAATAAATAATTCCAGCAAGTAGTTCTGGACTAGCCATATCGAAGCAATGGCCAAGAAAGCACACCAACACATGTGTTATTAACGCATGTTGTAGAAAGGAACTGCGGATGCTGGTTTAAACCGAAGATAGACAAAAAATGCTGGAGTAATTTAGCGGGACAGTAACTCAGTCTGTCTCGCTGAGTTACTCTTGCATTTTGTGTTATGAATGCATGATGGAGGAATGGATGTTAGCCAAGTTGTTAGCAAGAAGACCAGTCCTCCTCTGTGTCTTCAGTGTGATGCAGCTGATAGAGCAGTCGTGGTCTCGTGCTCGAGTCTCTCAGGTTGCTGACTCAGGAGTGATGCTGCTCCCTGCCGAGGGTTTATCACCCTTTGCCACGTGGAATGTTGCGGGAAGGGCAGGCAGCAACGCCTGATTATCCAGTCCACGATTGCACAGTTCACTGATTAGATAAAGAGTCAGGAGCAAATCATGAGAGCAGGTGGACTTTATTCTTTACAGATTGTATAGGTGGAGGTAGACATTTAAAAAACAGTATATTCTTGATATACACAAAATGGGAGCAATTACACAGAGGTCATATTGAACAAAATCACAGGCATCCCTGTGTTTCTTTGTCTTTGGGTCAAAGATCTAAGGTTCCAACTTTAGGTCTGGTTTTATTATTGTCACAAGAGTCAAAAGCGTTTTATTGTCATATGTCCAGAAACAGAACAATGAAATTCTTACTTGCAGCAGCGCAACAGTTTTGTAAATATGTTGAAAGACTGGAACGACTAGGCTTGTATACACTGGAATTTAGTAGGATGAGAGGAGATCTTATCAAAACGTATAAGATTATTAAGGGGTTGGACACGTTAGAGGCAGGAAACATGTTCCCAATGTTGGGAGAGTCCAGAACAAGGGGCCACAGTTTAAGAATAAGGGGCGGCACGGTAGCGCAGCGGTAGAGTTGCTGCTTTACAGCGAATGCAGCGCCGGAGACTCAGGTTCGATCCTGACTACGGGTGCTGCACTGTAAGGAGTTTGTACGTTCTCCCCGTGACCTGCGTGGGTTTTCTCCGAGATCTTCGGTTTCCTCCCACACTCCAAAGACGTACAGGTATGTAGGTTAATTGGCTGGGTAAATGTAAAAATTGTCCCTAGTGGGTGTAGGATAGTGTTAATGTGCGGGGATCACTGGGCGGCACGGACTTGGAGGGCCGAAAAGGCCTGTTTCCGGCTGTATATATATGATATGATGATGATATGATTTAGAACTGAGATGAGGAAAAACTTTTTCAGTCGGAGAGCCAGGCCACCAGCTTAATCAAGAATGAGTCTCACACCGGACGTTACTCTCTCCCACCAGTAAGTGGTATAGAAGTGTGAAAACGCACATTTCCAGATTCAGGAACAGTTTCTTCCCAGCTGTAATCAGGCAACTGAATCATCTTATTACCAATCAGAGAGTGATCCTGAGTTATACCTTTTCGCTGTATCTCAGTACACATGTCAATAAAATAAGTACTCTCTAACCACCATAATAAACAGAAAAATGTTCTGTATATATCTATTAAAAAAACAAAACAATACCTGGATTGAGGTACAGTGAAAAGTTTTGTTTTGTATTTTATACAAACAGTTCAGATATACTATACATCGATACAATCAGTTCAAACTCAAGTGCAATACAAAGGGTCTGGAGGAGGTTTACAGAATGATCCCAAGAATGATTGGGTTAACATATGACAAATGTTTGCAGCACTGGGCCTGTACTCGCTGGAGTTTAGAAGGATGAGGGGGGGACCTCATTTAAACTTACCAAATAGTGAAAGTCCTGGATAGAGTGAATGTGGAGAGGATGTTTCCACTAGTGGGAGAGACTAGGATCGGAGGCCATAGTCGTAAAAGAAAAGGATGTACCTTTAGAAAGGAAACCAGGTGGATTTTCTTTAGTCAGAGGTTGGTGAATCTGTGGAATTCATCGCCACAGATGACTGTAGAGGACGTCATTGGGTATTTTTAAGGCACAGATTGACAGATTCTTAATTAGTAAGTGAATCAGGGGTTACGGGGACAAGGCAGGAGAATGGGGTTGATAGGGAAAGATAGATTAACCATGATTGAATGAACAGAGTCGACTTGATGGGCCTAATTCTGCCCCTATAATATATGAACATGAACAATAGGTAGAGCAAAGAGAAAGATACAGAGTGCAAAAGGTAGTTCTCAGTATTGTAGCGCATCAGTCCCTTAGGCAAAGCCTTGGGGTAGAAGTGCACTGGACAGTCCCCTAGTTGGGGAAGGATCATTCAGAAGCCTAATAACGGTGGGAATGAAGCTGTTCCTGAATATGATGGTGCTCGCTTTCAAGCTTCTGTATTTTCCGCCAGATGGGAGAAAGGAGAAGGAATGACTTTATAAACTTTGTCCTGGTTGCACTGATCTGCAACCCTTTTAGTTGTGAAAACAGGTATTTGTGTCTCCTCAAGTGTCGACCAAAGGGCGGAGTCAAAGAATAGCGATGGAGTAAACTAGTAAAACTGATCCATCAGTTGACATCACTAGGGGCAGATCATCTAAAACTTAGTATATGGACAAATGGGACTAGCTCAGGTAGACATCTTAATCAGCATGTACGAGTTGGGTTTAAGGGGCTGTTACCATGCTGTATAACTCTGTGACTTTAACCCTCTGGTTTCACTGCCCTGCAGTTACTGGGGTGCAGCAGTGTGAAAACTGGTGGTTTACCAGAACAGAAAGTAGTTTAAAAACATATATTTCATTTGCTTAGTTTAGTTATTAACTTAGTTTAGTTTAGAGATACAATGCGGAAACAGGCCCTTCAGCCGGGAGCCCGCGCCGACCAGCGATCCCTGTACGCCAGCCTGTCCTATTCATGAGGGACAATTTACAATCGTTACCAAAGCCAACTTAACCTACAAACCTGTATGCCTTTGCCGTGTGGGAGGAAACCGGAGCACCTGGAGAAAACCCATGTGGTCGCGGGGAGAATGTGCAAACTCCATACAGACAGCACCCGTTGTCAGGATTGAACCCATGTCACTGACACTGTAAATTTGCAACTCTACCATTGCGCTACTATGGCGCCCACTTGGAAATTTGGGGGAATAATAAAAAAATACTAGACCAAGTGGGCCGTTGGGCCCAAACCTCTCCTGCATTGGTGCAGCACCCTCTCCTCCCCCTCTCTCCCTGACTCCCCTCCACCCCCTCCCTCCCCTAACCGTCCCCTCCCCCCCACTCCATCCCCCTCAACCCCCCTTATCCCCCTACCTCAACCCCCTTCCCCTTCCACCTCCCCCCCACTCCATCCCTCTCAACCCCCCTTATCCCCTCCCTCCCTCCCTAGGAGATAGATTTAAACTTAAAAATGTGAATAACTTTAAAAATATAACACCGATTTCAATGAAACTTCTTCCATTTGCACCAAAGGGACGATGGTGAGTAAGGTGGGCCTAAAATTGTTGCGTTATCGTGTACCGTTTTGGCTGTAGTTCAGGAGCAAACAAACGAGAGTTTTAGTATATAGATACAGAACAAGAGCACTGCCAAAACTCTCTTCCGTCATTCTCAGCTTTCATACAATATTGTGTTATATTTGCCAGTGTTCACAAAATATCCTTATACCGAGCACCAATGCCACACATGTGGGCCCCTGGGTTGATATCCCTTATTTGAGGGACATCTCCATCACACCATGCCCCACATTGTCCCGCCACAGAAGGATCCTAGACTGTGGTCCTCTCCCACAAAGCCTTGGCTTTGGCTGCACCAAGCTTCAGAGACTCCCTCAGCATGTACTCCTGCAGTCTGGAGTGGGTTAGTTGGCAACATTCCCTAACGGACAGCTTGCTTTGCTGGAAGATCAACAAGTTTTGAGCAGAAAAATGTTTAATTTGAAATATTAAAGCTTTGAAGGTCTCTTAAATTTTGAGTTTTCCGTTTTATTTGAGTTTTCGTTGTTAGATATACAGCTTGGAAGCAGGCCCTTCGGCCCACCAAGTCCGCACCGATCAGTGATCCACGTACACTAACACTGTTCTACACACTAAGGCCAATTTACAATCTTTACCAAAGCTAATTAACATGTACCACTTTGGAGTGTGGGAAGAAACCGGAGTGCCCGGGGAAAACCCACGGGGTCACGGAATATACAAACTCCGTACAGACAGCACCCGGTGTCAGGATCGAACCCAAATCTCTGGTGCTGTCAGGCAGCAACTCCACCGCTGCGCCACTGTGCCGCCTCCTCTTAAGGTTCTTCTCTTGTAATGTTACAGATCTGAATGCAGCATCAAACCGTGAGCTTATATGGAGGCACAGGTCAGCAGCTGCAAAAATTATCTTGACATAAAATAAAATGAGAGCAGCATTGCAAACCACCGTATTTGCAACCAGTGGGCACCTGCACAAGTGCAACAGTTGTCATGCAGCATTAGCTGCTTTGAGTGGATTTTGCAGTGAAGGGCAGTGAACCATGGACAACTGATGTATTGTGGGAGTGTACCTTCAAGGGAAATTTATTACTTAAAATTGTGGTGTGAATCTAGGTTTAGCTATATTATTGTAAAGTCTACCGAGGTACAGTGAGAAGCTTTGTGTTGCACATTGAAATGGAGAGATATGGATAACGGCAGGCAAAGGTAATTGGTTTAACGTGGTATTATGTTCGGCACAGACATTGTGGGGAGAATGGCCTGTTTGTGTGCTGTACTATTCTATGTTCTAAGTTCAAATGTGAAATATATAAATATATTCTGTGGAGTGGGGGGTGGAGGGGAGGAACAGAGGGTTCCGAAAACTGTCCCAACAAAAGCAGGGTAAATTCCCCAAAACAATCAGTCAGCGGAGAATAAGCGAGTTCGGTATTCCGACTGAGCATGCGCAGGTCATAGGTCGTGGGGATGCGGGGCTTCTGAACGACAACTACAACACTTGTTCTTATTTCGTTGCGTTAGGAGGGAGACGAGGCCGGGGAACAGAGTGGAGGAGCGGCACAGATCTCGCTGATGCTGGGAGAGAGAGAGAGGGGGGAGAGAGAGAGAGAGGGGGGGAGAGAGAGAGGGGGGGGCAGAGGGAGAGGGGGGGGCAGAGAGAGAGAGGGGGGGCAGAGAGAGAGAGGGGGGCGGCAGAGAGAGAGAGGGGAGATAGAGGAGAGAGAGTGAGAGGGGAGAGAGGGAACGAGAGAGAGGGGGGAGAGAGAGAGAGAGGGGGAGAGAGAGTCGGGGTAGAGGGAGCAGCGGGTGAGAGCAGGAGCGAGGGGAGGGGGAGGGTGTCAGAGTGTCCGGTAAATGAGCGCCGCCACTTGCGGGGGCTGCTCCCTCCCTCTGCCTCTCCCTCTCGCAGCGCCAGTGAGATCTGTGCCGCTCCTCCACTCTCTTCCCCGGCCCCGTCTCCCTCTAGCGCAGTGAAATAAGAACAAACACAAGTGTAGTTGCTGTTCAGAAGCCCCGCATGGCACCAAGCGGTGGCATGGAGGGATGTTTCCTTGAGTTTGTTGTTTGCGAGAGGGCGCTGCCATCTCTCGCCTTGTCCCGGCTCTGGGTCGGTGGCGATCCGCTCTCCTGTGAACCTTCGCCGGCAGCTTCTGCCTCCTGTCCCCGGGTCACCACCACGGTTCCACGGCTCCAGGGCAGGTTAAAGAGTCGGGGAGAGTTGAGGGGAACTTGCTGCATAAAGCAAAAAACCTACAAGATCATCGTAGTTTTCACTAATTAACCATATATACACCAAATTAACCGTTTTGAAACAGTATTTTCTTACCTATGCAGAGAAAAACTGGAAAAAATGGATGAAACGAAGGTTTGTTTACACGTAGCAGGTGAGCTGGCGACAATTCTATGCCCCCGCGACCTATGACCTGCGCATGCTCAATCGGAATACTGAACTCACTTATACTTTGATACAAATCATGGGCATAAATCAATCCCACTCATTTGCAGTGCTGTGATTATAAGATTGGTTAATGTGGGGCTTGGCTATCTCCACTCTACACACCTATTGTATTGTTACTACATGCCAAGTTTTTGGTTTATTATTGTTGTGTTTTTCTGAGGTGCAGTGAAAAACATTATTTTGCATGCTATTGATCAGATCAGATAATACATAAATACAATTAAGTCAAACTCCAGTAGAGGAATAGCAAAGGGGAAGATACAGAGTGCAGAATATAGTCCTCAGCATTGGAGCGCATCAGTTCCATAGACAAAGTCCAATGTCCGCAATGGGGTAGAGTTAAATGGAACAGTACTCGAGCTTATAGAATGACTGTTCAGAAGCTTGATAATGGAGGGGAAGAAGCTGTTCCTGAATCGGGTGGTGCAAGTTTTCAAACTTCTGTACCTTCTATGGGATGGGAGTGTGGAGAAGAAGGAATGACTGGGGTGGGACAAATCTCTGATTATGTTGGCTGTTTTTCCGAGGCAACGTGAAATATAAATGGGAAGTTAGGTCTCTGTGATGGACATCCACAACTCTGTATTTCTTTCTGGTGCTTGGCAGAGCTGTTTCCAAACCAAGCAAAGATGCAATCGGACCATATGCTTTCTAGGATGTCTCTGTGGAACTTTTGTTAAAGTCATTGCAGACATGCTGAATTTCCTGTCTCCTACGGAAGTAGAGGCGTTGACGTGCCATCTTGGCTGTCGCTTCAATGTGGTCGGTCCACCCGGTGCATAGGGGAGTGGGTAGATCAGAGGATGTCCTGATTGATTTACTCCAAGGCCTGGCCAAGTGTGGGTCACGGCTCCAGGCAGACGAGGGATTTGCCCGAGCTGACTGCCTGCCCCTTTTCCGGAGTTTTGTCCGCGCCCGGGTGCGATGTCCACGGTCACCATGGGGGGGGATCCGGGACCGCTGGGCACCGCAAGGCATTGAGTGTGTCCTGGATCAGGATTGTAATGTGGTCATTTGATGTTGAGTTGTGAGGAACACTTGTCAATTTTGTATTATAGTGGTGGGTGGTTTATTATTGTTTACTGTGTAAATGTTGAATAAATGTAATAATGTAAAAAGAGCTGTGGTTGGTCCGCGACAGATCGTTGGTGATATTAGCGCCAGTGAACTTGAAGCTGTTAACATTTCCACTTCTGCGCCATTGATGCTGATGATGGGCATGTACTCCTACCATGCTTCCGGACGTCAATAACTAACTTCTTCATCTTGCTGACATTGGAGGAAAGGTTGTTGTCCTGACACCATGTTACTAAGTTCTCTATCTCCTTCCTGTACGTTCTGCATCATTGTTTGTGATCCAGCCCATCACAGTCGTGTCATCTGCAAACTTGGAACCAAGTTAGGCCTCCCAGTTGTGAATGTAGAGGGAGTATAGTAGGGGACTGAGAACACATTCTTTGACACTAATCTCCAGTTATTAAATGTACCAGAGCCGGCTGGGGTTGTCCAAATGTCGGTAAGATAGTCTTGAAATGTTACAAGCTGATCTCTTTCCAGCACGCAAGTTGCCTTTTCTTTCTCTCTCCAGAGACTGAATGTGCAGGATGCTATTTTTCATGGAAGGCCACCTGGTTAATGCGAAGGTGATGATGGAAAGGTTGTAAATGGATACTTTACAACATGATTTACTGGTTACATTTCTGCAGGGCTGTGATCTGCAGACACAATACATGCATTATTAAAAATACTCTGCCCATTTCTGGAAGCTATGCTTGATTTAAGAAAGGGTTCAGTTTGTGACTTTGCATCTGATCACATGTCGCCAAAGTGCTCCAAAACCAATGAGTTAGTTTGGAATTTTAGATTTTGTACATAGAAATAGCTGGCCTTGTCAAGTCCCAAAAAAATGGATGTACAATGTGTAGGAGGGAAATGCAGATGCTGATTTACACTAAAGATAGCCAAAAAATGCTGGAATAACTCAGTGGGTCTCTGGAGAAAAGGAATAGGTGATGTTATAGGTCGAGACCCTTCATCAGATTGCACAGATATCCACAGCTATCTCGAGGTCTGAAGAAGGGACTCAACCCGCAGTGTCACCTATTCCTTTTCTCCAGAGATACTGCCGGACCCACTGAATTACTTCAGCATTTAGTGTTTATCTAATATGCATTGTAACCTGTCACACTCTGTCATTGGCAGTTGCTGCATCAGTTACCACGGTTCAAAGCTCTGGAAATTTCTCCATATCTCAATTCCTATCCATCTGAAGAAGGGTCCCAACCCAAAACGTCACCTATCCATGTTCTCCACCCCTTTCCTCTACTCCCCAACCCCCCACTTCCATCACCACCTCCCCATGCCTTTCCATCTATATCCCTACCTCTGGCTTATCATTGCCTGACCCTTTCAGTTACTCCAGCACTTTGTGTCCTTTACTATCAGAGACTTCATAAAATATCACTCCTTTGGAGCATAATTTTCATTCACTATCCAGACATCTTTTGTGCTAAAATGCTTAGAATGCTTCACTCAGAGAATGGTAGGTATATGGAACAAACTGTCAGAGAAGGTAATTGAGGCAGGTTACTATAACAACATTTAAAGTTCACTTGGACAGGTACATGGATAGGAAAGGTTTAGAGGGATATGGGCCAAACACAGGTGAAATGGAACTAGTTTAGCTTGAGCAACTTCATTAGCAGGGGTGAGTTGGACTGAAGGGCCTGTTTCTGTGCACTATAACTGACTTTGAGGTAACCTCAAACCCCCACCCACATGCCATCCCACCTATACCCTACCTCTGGCTTTGTATTCCTCTTCTCTCCTGCTCTGACACCTTTTGTCTGTCTCGTTTTCAACTCTAGCCTTTTTCAATTAGTCCACCCTTCCTCCAATCCAATCCCCCTCACCTGTATCCACCTGTCGCTTGCCAAGTTTTGTCCCATTCCTCTTCTTTAGCTTTCTCCCATCTACTAGAATTGGTCTGAAGAAGGGCCCCAACATGAAATGTCACCTATCATAGTCGTAGAGTCATCCAGCATGGAAACATGCCTTTTGGCTCAACTAACCCATGTCGACTAAGATTCCCCATCTGTGCGAGTCCCAGTCCCACCTGCTGACATTTGGTCCATATCCCATCTTTCCAATTTTTGTACGATTCCTATCCATGTACCACAATGGATGCTGCCTGACTCGCTGAGTGCCTCCAACGATTAGTGATAAAATGGCGCATGAGGAATCATATAGAAATCAGACCTTAGGCCAATGATCACAGAAATAAGAATGCATGGTAGGACAGATTTTTGTATGTTCAGCATTAAGTTTAGAGCTACAGCATGGGAACAGACCCTTTGGCCCACCAAGTCCACGCTGACCACCGATCCCTATACACTAACGCTTACAAGCAGAGATGACCTTTTAAAAGTGCTTAATTGCAACTTGCTACACCACGATTTGTCCTGAGGTCTTAAGTTATATAAATACGTTATTTCTTCAGTGCGTAGAAAATAAGTGCTCTTGCACCACGTGAGGATGGTCTTGTCAATAAGCATTTTGATTCGTATCTGAGCTAACTGAAGTGCACTTGATTTTTCTGGCTGTGATTTTTGTAAACTCAAACCAGCCACTGGGTGAATGAATAAAAAGCACAGGACAGTCAGTTTTCATTGCTCGATGGAAAATAAATCCCCTTTACTTTAGTTTAGTTTAGTTTAGAGATACAGCATGGAAACAGGCCCTTCTGCCCACCGGGTCCGCACCGACCAGCGATCCACACACACCGACACTATCCTACACACACTAGGGACAATTTAAACATTTGCCCAGCCAATTAACCTACATACCTGTATGTCTTTGGAATGTGGGAGGAAACCGAAGATCTCGGAGAAAGCCCACGCAGGTCACGGGGAGAATGTACAAACTCCGTACAGACAGCACCTGTAGTTGGGATCGAACCCGAGCCTCTGGCGTGCATTCGTTGTAAGGCAGCAACTCTACCGCTGCGCCACTGTGCTGCCCTGCGCCACTTTCTTTCCTAAAAAAGCGATACATTTACAGTGAATGCAAGCGCATGGCGTTCAGTGGTTGGTGGGACTGCAGCATGCCTTGTACTTCTGAGAGTGGGATAAGAAGTCCCACTCCCACTGGGTATTGGTTGCATGGTGTCTGCGATAGTTGACATTGCCATAATGCCAAAAGGAGGCGACACAGTGGTGTATCAGTAGAATTGCTGCCTTACAGCACCAGAGAGCCAGGTTCGATTCCAACCACGAGAACTGTCTGGTTTCAAAAACATGCAGGTTTATAGGATAATTGGCTTTGGTAAAATTGTAATTGTCTCTAATGTGTAGGATAATGCTAGTGTACGGGGTGATGGCTGGTCCGCGCGGACCTGGTGGGCCAAAGGGCATGTTTCCACGCTGCACCACTAAAGTCTAAAGTTTGAATGCCGGGTGCAGTGTCATTTAGGTTTTTAAATCCCGTGCTTTCAGTTCTGTTGTGACTGTCCTGGATCCGGTTTGACTGGTTTAATCTTGTGCAATTCAGAGTGCTGTGGAGAACACTGCGATTCCTGTCAGGCCACCGGGGGAGCGAGATTATGCAACAACAACTTGCATGTAATGTGGTCAAATCCCCCCCTAGGCATGAGTGTAATCAAACAGAGTGTAACCTAGAGCAGCAGAATTAGCAGAATAGATGCTGATCAGAGGTTTTGCAGAGCACAGTAAAAGGAGAAAAGACAGTTTTAGCAAGGAAATTCCAGCAAAAAAAGGAAATAAGAAATTTAGTTTAGAGTCATAGACTGATACAGTGTGGAAACAGGCCCTTTGGCCCAACCCGCCCACACCGGCCAATAATGACCCAGCTACACTAATCCCACTTTCCTGTGCTTGGTCCATATCCCTCCAAACCTGTCCTATCCATGTACCTGTCTAACTGTTTCTTAAAGGATGGGATAGTTCCAACCTCAACCACCTCCTCTGGCAGCTTGTTCCATACGCCCACCACCCTTTGTGTGAAAAAGTTAAGGGCCTGTTCCAGTTAGGCGATTTTAAGGCGTCTGCCGGCGACTAGGCTGTCGCCAAATGTTTGCCGGGATGTCGCGGGCATGATCGTGAGGAGTCTTCAATGAATCGTAGCGGATCTCGGCGTGTCGCGGAAAAATTTACCTGCTAGAAATTTCTCGGCGACAGCTGGCTTGTCGCCAGGTATCGTTGCTTATTGCGGGCGCTGTCGCATGCTGTCCCCAGGTTTGCTAGGTTGTCGCAGATGCATTTAGAAGCACGTAATATTAAATTAAGAAAAGGCATTTGAAGATACCAGAAGATAGGTTTGTTTACCCAATTTATTTACCATCAGGACATTTGACAGGCAGATTGGAGGCGACAGTTTGACGGTCAGGTAAGCGTGGGAATTTCGCGATGTTTCCGAAGACGGTGTAATCTCTTAGCCAGGTGCTAGTTTCACAAAAAAAGTAACTTGTATCGACCTGACTCGGCATTGTCGTGGTCATTGTCGTAGGGTAAAAGAACATTTCGGTGATCTGCTACGACTTTGACAGTCGCCTTAAAAATCGCGTAACTGGGACAGGCCCTTTAATCCTCGGATTCCTATTAAATCTTTTCCCCTTCACCTTGAACCTATGTCCTCTGGTCCTCGATTCCCCAACTCTGGGCAAGAGACTCTGTGCATCTACCTGATCTATTCCTCATGATTTTGTATACATTTGGAGAGATACCGCAAGGAAACAGGCCCTTCGGCCCATCAATCACACATTCGCACTGGTTCTATCCAACACACTAGGGGTAATTTTCAGAAGCCAATTAAGCTACAAACCTACACATCTCGGGTGGGTTTAAACTAAATAGTGGGGGGAGGGGTTGACAAATTGGAGTATAAGGATGGAGTTAAAGGGGAAGAGAGTACAGGAAAAGTTACGAAAGACACCCAAATTAATGGGACGGAAAGTTTAAGAAGGGATAAGAGAGTAAGGTCAGGTGAAATAGGAACCGGTGTGAGAGGGGAGGTGAATACCGAATTAAAAGTGTTATATATGAAGGCGCGAAGTATAAGAAATAAAGTGGATGAGCTTGAGGCTCCGTTAGAGATTAGTAAGTATGATGTTGTGGGAATTACAGAGACATGGCTGCAAGAGGATCAGAGCTGGGAACTATACGTCCTATCGAAAAGACAGAGATGGGCAGAGGGGGTGGGGTGGCTTTGTTGGTAAGGAATGAAATTCAGTCCCTTGCGAGGGGTGACATAGAATCAGAAGATGTAGTCATTGTGGATAGAAATTAGGAGTTGTAAGGGTAAAAAGACCCTAATGGGAGTTATCTACAGCCCCCCCCAAACAGTAGCCTGGATATAGGGTGCAAGTTGCCTCAGGAGTTAAAATTGGCATGTAGCAAAGGTAATGCTATGGTGGTTATGGGAGATTTCAACATGCAGGTAGACTGGGAAAATCAGTTTGGTACTGGACCCCAAGAAAGAGAGTTTGTAGAGTGCCTCCGAGATGGATTCTGAGAGCAGCTCTCCCTGGAGCCTACCAGGGAGAAGGCAATTCTAGAGTTAGTGTTGTGTAATGAACCGGATTTGATAAGGAAACTCAAGATAAAGGAACTATTAGGAGGTAGTGACCATAATATGATAAGTTTTAATCTGCAATTTGAGAGGGAGAAGGTAAAATCAGAAGTGTCAGTATTGCAGTTGAACAAAGGGGACTATGGAGGCATGAAGGGGAGCTGGCCAAAGTTGATTGGAAAGGGACCCTGGCAGTGATGACAGTGGAACAGCAATGGCCGGTATTTCTGGGCATAATCTAAAAGCTGCAGGATCATTTCGTTCCATAGAGGAAGAAAGATTCTAAGGGGAGTAAAAGGCAACCGTGGAAGGGAAGTCAAGGATAGTATAAAAATAAAAGAGAAGACACATATCATAGCCAAGATGAGTGGGAAGCCAGAGGATTGGGAAACTTTTATAGATCAACAGAAGGTAACTAAAGAGGCAATAAGGGAGAAAAGATGAAGTACGAGGGTAAGCTAGCCAAGAATATAAAGGAGTATAGTAAAAGCTTCTTTAGTATGTGAAGAGGAAAAAAATTAATTAAGACAAATGTGGGTTCCTTGAAGACAGAAACAGGTGAATTTATTATGGGGAACAAGGAAATGGCAGATGAGTTGAACAGGTACTTTGGTTCTGTCTTCATGAAAGAAGACGCAAACAATCTCTCAGATGTGCAAGGGAACAGAGGACCTAGGGTGATGGAGGAACTGAAGGAAATTCACATTAGTCAGGAAATTGTGTTGGGTAGACTGAAGGCTGATAAATACTGGGCCCGATTGTCTGCATCCCAGGGTACTCAAGGAGGTGGCTCTAGAAATTGTGGACGCATTGGTGATCATTTTCCAGTGTTCTATAGATTTTGGATCAGTTCCTGTGGATTGGAGGGTAGCTAATGTTATCCCACTTTTTAAGAAAGGAGGGAGAGAGAAAGCAGGAAATTATAGACCAGTTAGCCTGACATCAGTGGTGGGAAGGATGCTGGAGTCAATTATAAAAGAAGAAATTGCGGACCATTTGGATAGCAGTAACAGGATTGGTCCAAGTCAGCATGGATTTACGAAGGGGAAATGATGCTTGACTAATCTTCTGGAATTTTTTGAGGATGCAACAAGTAAAATGGACAAGGGAGAGTCAGTGGATGTAGTGTACCTGGACTTTCAGAAAGCCTTTGATAAGGTCCCACAGGAGATTAGTGGGCAAAATTAGAGCACATGGTATTGGGAGTAGGGTATTGACATGGATAGAAAAATGGCTGGCAGACAGGAAACAAAGAGTAGGGATTAACGGGTCCCTTTCAGAATGGCAGGCAGTGACTAGTGGGGTACCGCAAGGCTCGGTGCTGGGACCGCAGCTATTTACAACATTAATGATTTAGATGAAGGATGTAAAAGTAACATTACCAAATTTGCAGATGACACAAACCTGGGTGGCAGTGTGAACTGTGAGGAAGATGCAATGAGGATTCAGGGTGACTTGGACAGGTTGGGAGAGTGGGCAGATGCATGGCAGATGCAGTATAATGTGGATAAATGTGAGGTTATCCACTTTAGTGGCAAGAACAGGAAGGCAGATTATTATCTGAATGGTGTCAAGTTAGGAAAAGGGGAAGTACAACGAGACCATGGTGTCCTTGTACATCAGTCATTGAAAGGAAGCATGTGGGTACAGCAGGCAGTGAAGAAAGCCAATGGCATGTTGGCCTTCATAACGAGAGGAGTTGAGCACAGGGGCAAAGAGGTCCTCCGTAGAATGCATTTTATCAGGATCAAATCAAATATTTTGTCAGCTTTGACAGTTGCAATCACATTGTCTAAGGGCGAGGAAACTTATTTCAATCAAATCCAAACTTTCAACTAACTTGGATGCCAGCTGCAATTCAATTTCAGATGGGAAAAGATGGCTAGATGAAAGCTCACTAAGCACTATTGGTATGACATCTTTCAGTTCCAAAAACCGTCCAGCATAGCCACCATTGAATTCCAGTGTGTTTTGCAGTCAAGGGTTAAAGCTATCTCATTTCCATTTCAACGTTTGACTAGATTTTGCGGTAATCATTTCTAACGGGTGATTTGCAGAAACATTTGGCGTATTTTCAAATCAGTTCAGCAAAGTTGTCTGCAAGTTGAACATCGACATCCATGGAATGATCTTCAAACCACGTGACGACGGAGTCATCATCGCCTTCATCCTCATCATCAGACTCCTCATTCTTCTCTTCTTCATAGATGCCGTGCTCTTCATTCTGATCTTCATCACCATAAGCGGACATGTTACACGGCCGCTTGTACAACACCTCAACCACGGCTAAGTGAATGCCATGCCAATGACACAATTGCTGGAAAATGCTTGATTTTTGACCGAGCTTCTTCATGGCACTGGCTCCATCAGTGGTCATCCCGACTATATGTTTCTTCAAATCAATGTCAAAACTTTCAAGTTTATCAATGATCAGTTGTAGCCCTTTCTTGGCAGGCATTGAACCATTGGTTCATATCATCCCATGGCCAAAGAGCCTGTCAGCATGATGTAAATTGAAACACATGCCATGTCGATTTCTCTTTGAGGTCCACTCATTTTGATGAAAAAAGTGGTCCCCAGATTCCAGTATTTCTGCCCGGATTTTTGTTCCAAAATTCATGACCATATCACAAATTCCCTTTCTCGTCCTTGGGATTTTCAGACGGAATTCTGTCTAAACTGTTGAACATGCAATAACAAACTTGGGTGTTCCTGTTAAATTCTTCTTGAACTGCGAAAGAATTGTTCCCTGATTTGTGCAGGATGGAATGCCAACCAACTTGTTTGATGACACTGCGTTAAATCTGCCGGCATGTTTGTGTTCCAGATATTTGAATGATGACGGGAATGGTTGATATTTGAAAGTTACATAGAAACATAGAAAATAGGTGCAGGAGTAGGCCATTCGGCCCTTCGAGCCAGCACCACCATTCAATATGATCATGGCTGATCATCCAAAATCAAGGTTTCAAGGTCAGTTTATTGTCACATGTACCGATTAAAATTTGAGTTACCATACAGCCATGCTAAGTGAAAAGCAACAAGACACACAACCACATAAAAGTTAACATAAACATCCGTCACAGTGGATTCCACATTCATCACTATGTTCCCCATTCTGGCTTTTCCCCCCATATCCCTTGATTCCCTTAGCCCTAAGAGCCCTAAGTTTTTTCCACAATCCTTGCATTTCACTAAATTCCTATTGCTTTTGTTCACAAGAAAGTTGCGCCAAATGCGACTTGCCTCGAAAATCAATCGTGCTATTCAACATTTTGGCATAAGCTCTGAAGATAGGGCGGCGCAATGGTGGAGCAGTTGCCTTAGAGCAGCAGGGACCTGGGTTTGATCCTGACTGCGGGTGCTGTATGTATATAGAGTTTGTACGTTCTCCCGGTGACCACGTGGGTTTTCTCAGGGGGCTCCGGTTTCTTCCCACACTCCAAAGACGTACAGGTTTGTGGGTTAATTAGCTTTGGTAAAATTGTAAATTGCCCCTCGTGTGTAGGATAGTGCTAGTGTACGAGGGGGATCGCTGGTCGATGCTTCGATGTGCTGAAAGGGCTGTTTCTCTGCGAAATCTCCATAGTCTAACTTTGCTGTTTGAAATTTTGTGAACCAATTTAACTGATTTATTATATTTACGTTTTTGCGTAGCTTTACTGGATAAACTGGTTGAAAAGTTACCAAACATTTATTTACAAAACAAGGAATTCTCATACCATCCTATTCTCGTAATAGCTTAACAGAAGAGAGAGTTTAGAAATGTAATCACTTTAATCAATTAATCATGATTAATCATGGGCGATTAGTCATTAAGCACGATTTTCAGACGTCAAGGACGTTGAAACAATGCTTCTGAAAATTTGGGAATATTGGGTTGTATTGGGACTTGTGGTTATGGTCTTTCCAGGGCTCGCAAGCTCTTGTTCTTTATTTTACAAGATTAAATTTATTCAGCTATTTAAAAAAATATTTATACATTGAACTATAAAAAAACAAGACAGAACAAGACAAGAGACACGAGTGGTTTATTGTTTAGTTTAGAGATATAGCATGGAAACAGTCCCTTTGGCCCACTGAGTCCATGCCGACCAATGACACACCAGTTCTATCCAACACACTAGGGATAATTTACAGAGGCCAATTAACCTACAAACTCGCACTTCTTTGGAATGTGGGAGGAAACCGGAACTCCCGGAGAAAACCCACGTGGTCACAGGGAGAACGTGAAACTCTGTACAAACAACAACTATAGTCAGGATCGAACCCGGGTCTCTGGTGCTGCAAGGCAGCAACTCTATCATTGTGCCACTGGGCTGCCCATATTGTCATGTGTCCCAAAACGGAACTATGAAATTCTTACTTGCAGCAGCATAACAGACATGTAAACTTCTGTAAGTAAACATAGTACTCTGAAAAACATGATAAATGCCAAAAAAGGTTCAGTTTATACAAAACAAACAGACAAATAAATAGACAATAATAGTGCAAAATAATACCCCAAGTCTATATAGTTCAGAACCTGTTTGGAAGTTGTAGTGTTTAATAACGTGATGGCTGTCAAGAAGCTGTTCCAGAACCTGGATGTTAGTTTTCAGGTTTCTTTATCTTCTTCCCGATGGCAGGAGTGAAATGAGAGTGTGGCCAGGGTGGTGTGGGTCTCTGATGATGCTGGCTGCCTTTTTGAGGCAGTGACTCCTGTAGAACTCTTCGATGGTGGGGAGGTCAGAGCCGGTGATGGACTGGGCAGTGTTCACCACTTTTTGCAGTTGTCTTCGCTCCTGGGTGTTCAAGTTGCCAAACCAAGCTATGATGCAACCGGTCAATATGCTCTCTACTGTACACCTGTAGAAGTTCAAGAGAGTCCTCACTGACATACTGAATTTCCACAAGGTATTTATTCACAAAATGCTGGAGTAACTCAGCAGGTCAGGCAGCATCTTAGGGGAGAAGGTATGGGTGACGTTTCGGGTCGAGACCCTTCTTCTCAGCCTGACCTGCTGAGTTACTCCAGTATTTTGTGCATGAATACCTTCAATTTGTACCAGCATCTGCAGTTATTTTCTTACACTACCTGTTGCTCCACTGCCATTCCTCCTCAAAGTATATCCACTTTGAAGAAGTTCTCCTCCTCTCTTCGACGAGAGTTTAGCAACAGGCTCTCTCGCTGCTCCCCCTCTGTGATTTCTCCTGCTCTCCTGCTCCACGAGCCTGACCTGCTGAGTTACTCCAGCATTTTGTGAATAAATACCTTCGATTTGTACCAGCATCTGCAGTTATCTTCTTACACTACTGAATTTCCGCAATTTTCTCAGGAAGTAGAGGCGTTGATGGGCTTTCTTTATCATTGCATCAGTGTGCTGGGTCTCAGAAAGATCTTCAGAAATATGCACGCCCAGGAATTTGAAGCTTTTGGCTCTCTCCATCATCATCCCGTCAATATAGACAGGTTTGTTGGTCCTTGTCCTTTTTCCAAAGTCCACAATCATTTCCTTGGTTGTACTGACATTGAGAGCTAAGTTGTTGCGCTGGCATTGTTTCATCAGTCAATTGATCTCACTTCGGTACTCTGACTCATCATCATCTGATGAAGCTGCTCCTGAACCTGAACATTACAATTTTCAAACTCCAATACTTTATTCTCGATAGTAGAAGTGAAATGAGAGCGTGCCCATCGTGGTGTAGGTTTCTGATGCTGTTTTTTTTTTTGAGGCAGCGACTGTTGTAGAGCCCTTCGATGGTGGGGACGTCAATACCTATGGTGGACTGGGCAGTGTTCATCACTTTTTGCAATCATTTTCGATCCTTGGCGTTTGAGTTGCCGAACCAGGCCGCGATGCAACCAGTCCATAAGCTCTCTACACCTGTAGAAGTTCAGGAGTGCATTCGTTGACATACTGAATCTCATCAATCTTCCAAATACTTCTCACCGTAACACCAGACTGTCAAATATCTTAACTAAATATCAAATTACTATTTTACAATCTCGATCCAAGATACAATTAATCCCCTGCGGCACCCGGCAATGCCGAAACTCCTCCATGGTGCCAGAACAAGGGGACACAGTCTAAGAATAAGGGGAGGCCATTTAAAACTGCGAGAAGAAACGTTTTCACCCAGAGAGTTGTGAATTTGTGGAATTCTCTGCCACAGAGGGCAGTGGAGACCAATTCACTGGATGAATTTAAAAGAGAGTTAGATAGAGCTCTAGGGGCTAGTGGAATCAAGGGGTATGGGGAGAAGGCAGGCACAGGTTACTGATTGTAGATCATCAGCCATGATCACAATGAATGATTGGCTCAAAGGGCCAAATGGCCTCCTCCTGCACCTATTTTCTATTTCTATGTTTCTATAGGACACCGCATATTATTTTTCAAGAGACATTTGGACATGGACGTAACCCTGGACAAGAGGCAGGCAGTTGGCTCGGGCAGAGCCCTCGTCTGCTGCCGCTGTGACCTGCGAATGGCCAGCTTGGCCAGGCCCAGGAGCAAACCAGCCAGGACCTCTGATCTACACGTCTTCCGGAACTCTTGTTCTTCCTGATAGTGGGAGGAGGTGCGGGATAGTTAGGAAGTGATGGAAGCGAAGGCTCATTGAGTTTCTCCAGTGCATTCAATGGATGATATACACTGGCCACAGAGTGGCAGTGGTGGAGGGAGTGAATGTTATGTCAAATAGTCTCACATAATAGTGTTCCGTTTCCTGACCATTATCCAAACTATTAAAAAGGAGATGAGGAGAATTTCTTTAGTCCGAGGGTGGTGAATCTGTGGAATTCATTGCCACAGATGGCTGTGGAGACCGTCAATGGATATTTTTCCAGTGGAGATTGACAGATTCTTGATTGGTACGGGTGTCAATAGACAATAGGTGCAGGAGGAGGCCATTCGGCCCTTCGAGCCAGCACCGCCATTCAATGTGATCATGGCTAATCATTCTCAATCAGTACCCCATTCCTGCCTTCTCCCTATACCCCCTGACTCCGCTATCCTTAAGAGCTCTATCTAGCTCTCTCTTGAATGCATTCAGAGAATTGGCCTCCACTGCCTTCTGAGGCAGAGAATTCCACAGATTCACAACTCTGACTGAAAAAGTTTTTCCTCATCTCAGTTCTAAATGGCCTACCCCTTATTCTTAAACTGTGGCCCCTGGTTCTGGACTCCCCCAACATCGGGAACATGCTTCCTGCCTCTAACGTGTCCAACCCCTTAATAATCTTATACGTTTCGATAAGATCTCCTCTCATCCGTCTAAATTCCAGTGTATACAAGCCTAGTCGCTCCAGTCTTTCAACATATGATAGTCCCGCCATTCCGGGAATTAACCTAGTAAACCTACGCTGCACGCCCTCAGGGGTTATGGGGAGAAGGCAGGAGAATGGGATTGAGAGGCAAAGATAGACCAGCCATGATTGAATAGTGGAGTAGCCTGATGGGCCAAATAGCCTAATTCTGCTCCTAGAACTTATGATCTTATGAACAATTAGAGTATTTTGTAATGCAATTGATATCTGGATGGTTAGAAAACATGGGATATCGGGAGGAGAGGCACTTTCTGCAGGATTCTAAGCTTTTAACTTGCATTAGTTGGCAAAGTATTTATGTGGTTGGAGTAGGTGGGTTACTGTTCTGTAGTGGTGTTTGATTGATGATGGTTTCGCGACTGTAATGCCATTAATATGTCATGGCGAGGTAGTTAATCTCCCACATTTGGCCGTAGAGTGGACTTCTATGGTGCAAAGGTTTCTTGCCATTGAGTTTGAATGCTATCCAGTTGCATGTGGATGCTATCCAGATGCTATCTTGTTGCATGTGATCATGGATAGATTCATCTAGTTATGGTATATCAAGAAGCTGTGTTGTAAATAGAGAACGTTACACATTGTCATATTGCAATTCCAGTGAAGAGATTGAACCTCCAGTGCATGATGGAATTTAGCATTTGTTGTTTGCAAAAGCCATAGCATTTGTCATAATAATTAACCTGAATTAATTACTAGTTGCTAGTGACTTTTTCTTATGTAGTGTGATTTACCATAAAATTAAATTGTTCTGAAAATAATTGCAAATAATTGGGTTTCATTTCCTTTATTTACATTTCTCTGTACTTTCATTTCTTCTGTTGTTTTAACCTCCTTGCATATAATCCTAGCACTTTGAATACAAAAGAAGGTTTAGTTGATTTAGTTTAGAGACTGCATGGAAACAGACTTTTCAACCCACCGAGTCCATGCCGACCATTGATCATCTGTTCACACTAGTTCTATGTTATTCCACTTTCGCATCCTCTCCCATCACAAATTGCAGAGGCCAATTAACCTACAAACTCATGCATGTTTGGATGTGGGAGGAAACCCTTGCGGTCTCAGGGAGAACATGCAAATTCTACTCAATCAGCACCTGAGACAATAGACAATAGGTGCAGGAGTAGGCCATTCAGCCCTTCGAGCCAGCACCGTCATTCAATGCGATCATGGCTGATCACTCTCAATCAGTACCCCGTTCCTGCCTTCTCCCCATACCCCCTCACTCCGCTATCCTCAAGAGCTCTATCCAGCTCTCTCTTGAAAGCATCCAACGAACTGGCCTCCACTGCCTTTTGAGGCAGAGAATTCCACACCTTCACCACTCTCTGACTGAAAAAGTTCTTCCTCATCTCCGTTCTAAATGGCCTACCCCTTATTCTTAAACTGTGGCCCCTTGTTCTGGACTCCCCCAACATTGGGAACATGTTTCCTGCCTCTAATGTGTCCAATCCCCTAATTATCTTATATGTTTCAATAAGATCCCCCCTCATCCTTCTAAATTCCAGTGTATACAAGCCCAATCGCTCCAGCCTTTCAACATACGACAGTCCTGCCATTCCGGGAATTAACCTAGTGAACCTACGCTGCACGCCCTCCATAGCAAGAATATCCTTCCTCAAATTTGGAGACCAAAACTGCACACAGTACTCCAGGTGCGGTCTCACCAGGGCCCGGTACAACTGTAGAAGGACCTCTTTGCTCCTATACTCAACTCCTCTTGTTATGAAGGCCAACATTCCATTGGCTTTCTTCACTGCCTGCTGTACCTGCATGCTTCCTTTCATTGACTGATGCACTAGGACACCCAGATCTCGTTGAACTCCCCCTCCTCCTAACTTGACACCATTCAGATAATAATCTGCCTTTCTATTCTTACTTCCAAAGTGAATAACCTCACACTTATCTACATTAAACTGCATCTGCCATGTATCCGCCCACTCACACAACCTGTCCAAGTCACCCTGCAGCCTTATTGCATCTTCCTCACAATTCACACTACCCCCCAGCTTAGTATCATCTGCAAATTTGCTAATGGTACTTTTAATCCCTTCGTCTAAGTCATTAATGTAGGATCAATCCTGGGTCTCTGGCGCTGTGTGACAGCAGCTCTACCAGTTGCGCCACTGTGCTGCCCAGCTGTGTCACTGTGGTTGCAAAGATGTCGTTTAAAAACTGTTTCAAAGGACAGCAGTAAATAATTTCAAAAGTCTACTTCCTCTGAGGGGAAAAAAGATTAAGAGGGAAGGGCAGAACGGAACTTTCGGGCAAATATAATCTATTTTGTTGGGAAACCGAAATAGAAATTGGTGGATTGAAGAAACTGAAGGATTGACACAAAGTACAGGAGTAACTCAGCAGGTCAGGCAGCATCTCAAAAATGGTTGTCAGGGGTTATGAGGAGAAGGCAGGAGATTAATATTGAGAGGGAAAGATAGATCAGCCATGATTGAATGGTGGAGTGGACTTAATGGCCTAATTCTGCTCCTATAATTTATGAACTTATGAAAGGGAATAGATGACGTTTCGGGTCAATAACCTTCTTCAGACTGAGAGTCAGGGAGAGGGAATCTAGAGGTTTGAAAATGTACTGAACAAATCGGAGCCGGCACCGGTGGCCCAAGGAGCCCACAAGGGTCTATTGTTGGCTGTGAAGGAGGTGCGGGAGATTTATTGGAGAGATCCATTTTTCAAATTTCTTTTTAAAAACTAACATAGCACCTTTCATGAACGCAACAAATCACAGTCAATAATGCAGTTTTTAAGAATAGACCCTGATGGAGGAATGTTTGGCACCTGATTTACAGGAAGCAAGCAGCCTTGAGCAGAACTGGGAGAAACAGTTTATAATTTGTTTACGACAGGATTGGAATGGGGAATGCTTTGGCTAAACAATCCTTCGACTGAATTGTGTTCTGCATTTTCCCATCAAAATGACGCCAAGAAAGTTAGTGAGAATCTGGCCATTAGTTCCAGAGAGTCCATAAATTCTAGATTGTAAGCTGGAGAACACAGATCACAAAACTCCAGAAGTATAATTGACTTTATATCCATCATTGCCAAAATAGAATAACACTGAGGTAATATGCCATATTTCAGCAATATGCCATATTGTCACATGAACCGAGATACCGTGAAAAGTTTTGTTTTGCATGCAACCCAATCAGATCAGATACTACTATTATATAAATATAATCGTCAAACACAAGTGCAACAGATAGAGCAAAGGAGAAGTTAAAAGGGCAGAATATAGTTCTCAGCATTGTAATGCATCATGTGTAGGAAAGAACTGCAGATGCTGGTTTAAATTGAAGCTAGACACAAAATGCTGGAGTAACTCAGCGGGATAGGCAGCATCTCTGGAGAGAAGGAATCGTGATGTTTTGGGTCGAGACCCTTCTCCAGACTGAAGAACCAACCCGAAACATCACCCATTCCTTCTCTTCAGAGATGCTGCCTGTCCTGCTGAGGTACTTCAGCATTTTGTGTCTACCTTGCAGTGCATGTTCCATAGACAAAGTCCAATGTTTGCAATGGGGTAGGGGTGAATTGAACAGTACCCTAGTTCGTGGAAGGACAGTTCAGAAGCCCGATAACAGCGGGGAAGATCTGAGTCTGATGGTGTGCATCTTCAAGCTTCTGTACCTTCTGCCTAATGGGAGTGGCGAAAAGAAAGAAGAGGGATATGGGCCTGTGTATGGGCAGGCAAGTGGGACTATTGTAGATGGTACATGTTGGTCGGTGAGGGCAAGTTAGGGCAAAGGGCCTGTTTCCACACTGTATGACTCTTTAAAAAAAAAAAGCAGTGCTGCTGGAGGAACTCAGCATCTGTGGAGGGAAATAGACTTGATGTTTCAAGTTGGAAACCTTCATCCCACTGCATAGATGCTGCCTGACATGTTGAGTTTCTCCAGCAACTGAGAAGTTGAGTTTATTGTCGTGTGCAAAAGTATTTTGAGATGTAGGTACAATGAGAATCTTGTCTGCAACAAGAGCAAAATCACAGAGACTTGGACAATACATAAATCCTGCACAAACCACACAAATTCTACAAGCCAGTGAAAGGATAACAAGCTGTGTGGGGGGAAAACAAGTAATCTACTGCAAAAATAAACATTTAGAAAATAAGTCCACAGTACTGCAAGAAGTGGAGAACAGTGTTCTGTTGCTGAGGTAGGATTGGAGTGGTGTGGGTTGGTTCAAGAGCCTGATGTTTGTAAGATAGTAACTGTTTTTTGAACCAGACTTCTGCCCAACAACAACAGTGAGAAGAGGGCATGGCCTGGATGGTGGGGATCCAAGATTATAGATGCCATCTTCTTAAGGCAGAGCCTCTTGTAGATGTTTTTGATGTTGGATATGTTACTGTGCCGTGATGGAGCAGGCTGGGTCCACTGCTCTCATGAAGTCATGCAGTGTGGAAACAGGCCCTTTGGCCCAACATGTCCCATCTACCTAGGGGCAGTTTACACTGGTTAATTAACCTATCAATCTTTAGACATTAGATATACAGCGTGAAAACAGGCCCTTCGGCCCACCGATTCTGCGCCGACCTGCTCTCACCCTGTACACTAGCACTATCCTACACACTATAATAATAATAATAATAATAATATATTCCTTTATTCTTCCCACACCGGGGAAGTTTACAATTTTTGTAGGGACCATTTACGGTTTTTTTTACCAAATCTTATTAGACTACAAACCTGAAGGCAGACACAAAATGCTGGAGTAACTCAGCGGGACAGGCAGCATCTCTGGGAGAAGGAATGGGTGACATTTCGGGTCGAGACCCTTCAGTCTCAACCCGAAACGTCACCCATTCCTTCTCTCCTGTGTCTTGTGTAGGAAAGAACTGCAGATGCTGGTTTAAATTGAAGCTAGACACAAGAGAAGGAATCGTGATGTTTTGGGTCGAGACCCTTCTCCAGACTGAAGAACCAACCCGAAACATCACCCATTCCTTCTCTTCAGAGATGCTGCCTGTCCTGCTGAGGTACTTCAGCATTTTGTGTCTACCTTGCAGTGCATGTTCCATAGACAAAGTCCAATGTTTGCAATGGGGTAGGGGTGAATTGAACAGTACCCTAGCTCGTGGAAGGACAGTTCAGAAGCCCGATAACAGCGGGGAAGATCTGAGTCTGATGGTGTGCATCTTCAAGCTTCTGTACCTTCTGCCTAATGGGAGTGGCGAAAAGAAAGAAGAGGGATATGGGCCTGTGTATGGGCAGGCAAGTGGGACTATTGTAGATGGTACATGTTGGTCGGTGAGGGCAAGTTAGGGCAAAGGGCCTGTTTCCACACTGTATGACTCTTTAAAACAAAAGCAGTGCTGCTGGAGGAACTCAGCATCTGTGGAGGGAAATAGACTTGATGTTTCAAGTTGGAAACCTTCATCCCACTGCATAGATGCTGCCTGACATGTTGAGTTTCTCCAGCAACTGAGAAGTTGAGTTTATTGTCGTGTGCAAAAGTATTTTGAGATGTAGGTACAATGAGAATCTTGTCTGCAACAAGAGCAAAATCACAGAGACTTGGACAATACATAAATCCTGCACAAACCACACAAATTCTACAAGCCAGTGAAAGGATAACAAGCTGTGTGGGGGGAAAACAAGTAATCTGGATGTTGGATGTTGGACAAGTAATCTTGATGTTGGATATGTTACTGTGCCGTGATGGAGCAGGCTGGGTCCACTGCTCTCATGAAGTCATGCAGTGTGGAAACAGGCCCTTTGGCCCAACATGTCCCATCTACCTAGGGGCAGTTTACACTGGTTAATTAACCTATCAATCTTTAGACATTAGATATACAGCGTGAAAACAGGCCCTTCGGCCCACCGATTCTGCGCCGACCTGCTCTCACCCTGTACACTAGCACTATCCTACACACTATAATAATAATAATAATAATAATATATTCCTTTATTCTTCCCACACCGGGGAAGTTTACAATTTTTGTAGGGACCATTTACGATTTTTTT
Source organism: Rhinoraja longicauda (assembly GCF_053455715.1). Taxonomy (NCBI): domain Eukaryota; kingdom Metazoa; phylum Chordata; class Chondrichthyes; order Rajiformes; family Arhynchobatidae; genus Rhinoraja; species Rhinoraja longicauda. The sequence goes on from NC_135953.1 coordinate 102,762,702, forward strand.
TACCAAAGCCTATTAGACTACAAACCTGAAGGCAGACACAAAATGCTGGAATAACTCAGCGGGACAGGCAGCATCTCTGGAGAGAAGGAATGGGTGATATTTCGGGTCGAGACCCTTCAGTCTCAACCCGAAACGTCACCCATTCCTTCTCTCCTGAGATGCTGCCTGTCCCGCTGAGTTACTCCAGCATTTTGTGTCTACCTGCGATTTAAACCAGCAACTGCAGCTCTTTCATAGACTAAAAAACTTGTATGTCTTTGGCGTGTGGGAGGAAACCGGAGCACCCGGGAAAAACCCACGCAGTCACAGGGAGAATGCACAAACTACGTTTGGACAGCATCCGTAGAAAGGATTGAACCTGGGTCTCTGGCGCTGTAAAGCAGCAACTCTACCGCTGTGCCGCTGTGCTGCCTGTATGGCTTTGGGACAAAGGAGGAAACAGGAGCATTTGGAGGAAACGCACAGAATCACGGAGAATGTTCATACAGCACCAGAGGTCAGGATTGAACGCAGGTCACTGGAGCTGTGAGGCAGCAGCTTTGCCAGCTGCAGCATTGTGCCACACTGCCCTCCTTTTATCTCGTTGCTGCAGAAGAACCTTGTTGTTTGGGTTGATTCGGATGGGTGGCCAGGAAATGATTAGTGTAAAAGTGTAACTGGTTTGGAAGCAGGGACCTTCCAACTCCATGCCCTGGGCTGCAATTACTCCCGTCTGACCCCGGTCTCAACATGCAGTGGTTATAAATGAAGGTGACATTGACTCGTATAATGGCTTACATCAGCTGTCACGCAGTTGAGATTTATCACTGAACTGCTATTATGTCTAATAAAGCCATGTGTTTTTGTATGTGCGTGTGTGGGGATATTGCTCACAGCAAGCATTGAAACATAACTATAATATATCGTTGTGTGGTACAACGCTGTACTTTGTGCAGTCTTTGACATGATCCAATCCCTTGCCCATCTCATTCGTTCAAAAACAAGGAGCTACAAATGCTGGTTTACAAAAAAAAGACACAAAGTACTGGAGTAACTCAGTGAGTCAAGCAGTAACTCTGGAGAACATGGATAGGTGACGTTTCGGGTCAGGACCTTTGTTCATTCAATGGTTCTTTATTGTCACGTGTGCACAGCACGGTAACATTATTTTGCACAACCCACAAATAAACCATATTTTGGCAGTGTTTACAAAGAAAAGGTCCAAAGTAACAATGAGATGGTCCACATGTTGGAAGCCCAGGTATGCCACAGGCTGCTGCAGGCCCACGACCCAATGTCCCTCTCCTTGCTCGACCACCTCTGTGTCCCAGGGATCCACTCCTGCTGCCGACCTTGAAGGCGCTGGGGGCAAGACCCAGTCCTTGTGTCTAGTGACCCACTCGTGTCTACTCCTCGTGTCCATAGTCCCCGGCAGCTCCCTTCTTGACTGCAGTCTTGGGGCTTCCGAGCTTCCCCCTGCAGGCAGTGGCCTGCCGGGCCCTTCTTCACAACGGCAACACGGCCTGCCGCCCCACGAGGCCGCCGCGGTCTTCGTTGTCAGCAGCCGCCGGTTCCATCCTTGCTCTCGGCTGGTCACCAGGGCCACTCTTGCATGGCTCCCGCTTCCCTTTGTGTGGCTTTCCCAAACTGGTTTGTCAAGTATTGATAGGTGATGAAATATAACGATTCGAGTAAGTGGTTCTGCTGGCCAGGTTAACATCTCCCTGTTTCTCCATCTGTCCCATCACCAGCTCTTTCACACCACCATCTCTCTTAAAATTCAGTTCCTTCAACCTTTCATCCCATTATAGATCTTCCCTTTAGTTCCCTCGTGCCTTCTCCATCGCTCTTCAACCCTTGATTGTGCGCTTGCTTTAAACAATTATTATTGCTCACTTTTTCTTAGACTCTTAAAAGGCCATTGAAAAGTTTAGATGGAGATACAAGGCTTTGCAAATGCTGGAATGTTGAGCAAAACACAAATTGCTGGAGTAACTCAGCGTGTCAGGCAGCATCTGTGGAGAAGATGGAGAGGTAACATTTTGGGTCGGGGCCATTATAGCAGTCTGAAGAAGGGTCCCGACCCAAAACTTCACCTCTTCATTCTCTCCACAGATTCTGCATGACCCTGAGTTATTCCAGCACTTTGTGTTTTTGCCATTGAAACAATAACTCCCTCTTCAGAGGCTAACTGATTATTATTTCTGTTATTCATTCATAAAATCTTTGCTCATGCATGATTAATAACCACAGAAACAACATATATTTAGTGAATCTACCTAGTTTTTATTGTGTTATCGTATCCTTTTACTGTGTTGTTTTCCACATAATTATCTAGCAAAAGGATGTTTACTTTTAGTAGATTATTTGTAAAAAATTGTTATCTGCTTATTCATGCTCCCAAAGCATTATATATAGTTTTTAGATTGGCCTATCATTTCACAGTAATCGTGCCTTGATTACTTCTAAATGACTGAAAGTGAAAGAATAATGCCAGGAGTATAACCAGCATGTTATATTGAGGGCTCAAAATGAAAGGCAAAGTAAGATAAGGCTTTTAGTTGGTAGCTACAGTGACCTCCCAGTTTCACAAAGTGCTTTTCAGAACACTGAATATACAGAGGGGCAGTCCTGAGCTACAATCCACCTCAATGGTGACCCTCGAACTATCTTTGATCCGACTTTACTGGACTTTACCTTGCATTAAATGTTATTCACTTTATCATGTTCCTGTACACCGTGGATGGCTCGATTGTAATCACGTATTGTCTTTCCATTGACAGGTTTGCACGCAACAAAAGCTTTTCACTTACCTTGGTACACGTGGCAATCAACAAAACTAAACTCAATTATTTAGGAAGTGCGATGGCCATTTTATACAGAGCGAGCATCTATAATTGTGACTAGATAATGTGTTTCCTGTTTGCCATTATTGTTGACAGAGATATTGTGAAGAGAACTGGGAAAAGGGATTGCACTCGCTTGATTCCTTCTTATCAATCCAATTGTCAGCGCTGCCTTAGGGTCATAGAGACAACTTCGAGTCGTACTTCATGGGACTTGTCTATGCCGACCAAGATGCCCCATCTTTATCATTCAATAGTCTGGTTAATGAATCAAGTGTTATTGACAGGGATTGCTGCCCAATTCACAACAATGAATGTCAACAGCTTCACAATTATTGTTACCCGCTAAAGTTCTTTATTTCTCCTCTTCTCTTATCCCTCTTGCCCACGTTTTTGTTCTCTTGCAAGCACTCGTCCTCTGCCTCGACTCTCCTCCTCCCTTTCTTTCCAAGTATCAGCTGGTTTATGCGGCATCTGTTAAGTCTTGTCAGATATTCCATCCACATTCTTCCTCTAACCTATGATTACACCAACAATATAGTGTTACTGAGCAAGGGGATCAAAACCACTTATTAAAAGACTGTTTCCAATAATTCCAGTTTGATACATCCGTGTATTATAAATGTGACTTGCATTCTCTTGTAGGGTAATCTGATTGTGTTATTTAAAACAATCAGAGGCGTTCACTTGAGTAAATATAGCAAAACAGTTTGGTGAGGGGATATCATGAAAGAAATGCTTTTATTTATTTAGGGCCTTTACATCATCTCAAACTGCTTTTGGAACCGATGGAGCAATTTTGAAATGTAGTCAATTCTGAAGTGTAGTGTTTCAATGTTTCACCATTGAAATGTAGGAAATACAAGTCCATTTCTTCACAGCAAGGTATCACAAATATTAGTGAGAATGGGCAGATCATCTGCTTCAGTAATATTGTTTAGTTTAGTTTAGAGATACAGCGTGGAAACAGGCCTTTCGGCCCACCGGGTCCACGCCGACCATCCTTTGAACCTGTTCACACTAGTCCTATGCTATCCCACATTATCATCCACACCCTACACACTAGGTGTTTGAGGCAGGTACTATCGCAACGTTTAAGAAACATTTAGACTGGTATATGGATAGGACAGGTTTAGATGCAGGCAGGTTGGGACTAGTGTAGATGGGACATGTTGGTCGGCATGGGCAAGTTAGGCTGAGGAGCCTGTTTTCATGCTGTATGACTCTATGATTAGGAACAATATACAGAAGCCAATTAACCAGGAAAGCTGCACCAATTAACCAAGAAAGACGCATGTCTTTGGGATGTGCGATGAAACCAGAGCATGATGGAATTCACACTCATCCCATTTTATTTTCCCAACAACTGCCCTCCCAGATTCCACCATTCACATTACCAACCTAAGAAGTGATGTGTCCCTGGGATGGAGGAGGAGGCTTGAGCACCCAGAGGAAACCTTCAGGGAAACGGGCCAAATGTGCAAACAATCCAGGCAGACAGCATTGAAGAACAAGACTGACCACAGGTCACAGGAGCTCTGAGTCAGCAGCTCCGTGAGCGTCACCATTCTGCTGCCGATTGCCGGAATGTTCCAAAGTGCTTAAGTGCCAGCTAAGCATTTCTGTCTAATAACCGTGGTTATAATTTGTAAAGTAGACTGGGCAATAGACATTAGGTGCAGGAATAGGCCATTCAGCCCTCGTGCCAGCACCGCCATGCACTGTGATCATGGCTGATCATCCCCAATCAGTACCCCGTTCCTGCCTTCTCCCCATATCCCTTGACTCTGCTATCTTTAAGAGCTCTATCCAACTCTCTTTTGAATGCATCCAGAGAATTGGCCTCCACTGCCTTCTGAGGTAGAGAATTCCACAGATTCACAACTCTCTGGGTGAAAAGGTTCTTCCTCATCTCCGTTCTAAATGACCTACCCCTTATTCTTAAGCTGTGGCCCCTGGTTCTGGACTCCCCCAACATCGGGAACATATTTCCTGCCTCTAATGTGTCCAATCCCTTAATAATCTTATGTTTCAATAGGATCCTCTCTCATCCTTCTAAATTCCAGTGTATTCAAGCCCTGTCACTCCATTCTTTCAACATATGACAGTCCCGCAAGCCCGGGAATTAACCGTGTGAACCAACGCGGCACTCCATCAATAGCAAGAATGTCCTTCCTCAAATTTGGAGACCAAAACTGCACACAGTACTCCAGGTGTGGTCTCACTAGGGCTCTGGGCAACTGCAGAAGGACCTCGTTGCTCCTATACTCAACTCCCCTTGTTATGAAGGCCAACATGCCATTAGCTTTCTTCACTGCCTGCTGTATCCACATGCTTGCTTTCAGTGACTGATGAACAAGGACACCCAGATCTCGTTGTACGTCCCCTTTTCCTAACGACACCTTTCAGATAATAACCTGCTTTCCAGTTCTTGCCACCAAAGTGGATAACCTCACATTTATCCACATTAAACTGCATCTGCCAGGCATCTGCCCACTCACCGAACCTGTCCAAGTCACCCTGCATCCTCATAACATCCTCCTCACAGTTCACAGTGCCACCCAGCTTTGTGTCATCTGAGATCCTGCACGTAGCACTGGGATAAAAGTTGAGTTTGTTTTAGCAATGTTGAACACACCTTTACGTACATGGTTTAAGTACTTTTGAGTAACAGAATTCACCAATACCAGTCAGTGGAATTACATGGAGATTGAATGTTTAGGAAAGAACTGCAGATGCTGGTTTATACTGAAGATGGACACAAAGTGCTGGAGTAACTCAGCGTCTCTGGAGAAAGGAATAGGTGATGTTTTGGGTTGGAACCCTTCTGGGACCATTGGGACTGGGATCTTGAACACCCATTCATTCTTTGGTTTAGTTTGATTTACTATTGTCACGTATACTGCGATACAGTGAAATGTTTTGTGTCTATCCAGTCAAATCAAACTATAAGTGGGTCACAAGCCATACACACGTACAACAGGTAGTGGAAAGAGAAAAATACCAGAGTGTAGAATATGGTGTTATAGTATTATAGCATTACAGCTACAGAGAAAAGGTCTATGGTGAAGTAGATTGGAAGATCGGAATTGAGTTTAGAGATGCAGCAAGGAAACGAGCCCTTTAGCCCACCGAGTCCACGCTGACCTACATCTCCGGCAGTCTGAACAAGGGTTCCGACCCAAAATGTCACTTATTCCTTTTCTCCAGAGATGCTGCCTGACCCGCTGAGTTACTCCAGCATTTTGTGCCTATCTTTGGTATAAACCAGCATCTGCAATTCCTTGCTACACATGTAGTCTCCCATGTAATTTCACTGACTGGTGTTGGTGATTGGAATTCTCATATTGGAAATCTGTTCTGTTTTAATTATATTTACAATGCAAGCCTATCTCACTGTGAATGCTTGGAAGCAAGGCATTCCAGTGTGTGGCACTCTGGACATGTTGTTGGAGGTGACGAGCTTCAGGCATTAAGGCAATGTCCTCCCTAGTGGGAAATTGCAAACCGTAAATGGAACAATTGGAGGAAGATCAGAAACCTCCCAACATGTGAAGCATATTTACCTCTAAAACACGATATATGAACTTTCTATTTTGAAACGTTGATCTTTAAAGTTTGACTTTCTATATCTAACCATTGCCCAAAAGTGAATGCATTTTTTACTACTAGAAACAAAGAACGGCAGATGCCAGTTAATATACAAAAGGGCAAAGTGCTGGAGTAACTGCCTTTACAACTCTTCAAACCTGTCTCACACCTTCCTTTCTTTCTTTCTTATCTTTGGTCTTTGTTTTAACCAGCAGCATTTCACACCCCCACCCCCCCCTCCAACCTCATCTATCGTATCCGCTGTTCCAGGTGTCAACTCCTGTACATCGGCGAGACCAAGCGCAGGCTTGGCGATCGTTTCCGCTCAGTCAGCCTCAACTTACCCGATCTCCCAGTTGCTCAGCACTTTAACTCCCATTCCCAATCTGACCTTTCTGCCCTGGGCCTCCTCCATTGTTAGAGTGAGGCCCAGTGCAAATTGGAGGAACAGCACCTCATATTTTGCTTGGGCAGCTTACACCCCAGGGGTATAAACATTGACTTATCTAACTTCAAATTGCCCTTGCTTTCCCTCTCTCTCCATCCCCTCCCCTCCCTGCCCCCCCCCTCCCCACAATCAGTCTGAAGAAAGGTCTCGACCTGAAACGTCACAGAGCCATGTTCTCCAGGGATGCTATCCGACCTGCTGAGTTACTCCAGCATGTTGTGTCCTTTTGTGCGTTTTTACTCGTGATGATTTGCTGTGAAGTGCTTCGAGATGTTCAAAGGGCGTGAACCTGTTTTTTTTTCAATGTCTTGTCTTTTTTTTATTGTCCCAGTCAGTTTATTGGATTTTAGAAACGAGGAACTGCAGATGCTGGTTTACAAAGTGCTGGCACAGCTCAACAGGTCAGGCTGCATCTCAGGCAAACCCTCTGACTGAGAGGATGGAAGTGTTCCCCACAAATTCAAGACCTTTATATACTGATTTAAAATTAAACCACATTCTGAAGCATTTTTTTTCCACAGGGAGGTGAATAAAAGTCTGGGAAGTCTCTTAACCAAAGTTTGGTAGACGAGGTCAATTGGAGCTTTCAAGTCTGGGGTAGGGATATAAAGGGAAATTGTGTGACTGCAGGTAAATAGACTTATCACAGATAAACCACAATCTAATTAAATGGGAGAGCATGCTTAAAGAACTCACCTGGTCATTCCTGTTAGTACACAAAAACTACTTGGTTAAATCCTATTTCGACCATTGGAAGATCTAGAGTAATCTACTCAAGGTAATTATGTTTAATACATTCCTTTATCTCAAAGGAAAGGACATGGTGGCAAGTTTCTTCAGAAAAGGTGGCAGAGCTTACTGCTTCACTGAGTCAGAGACCGGGTTTTATCCTGACCTCTGGTGCTATCTGTGTGGAGTTTGCATGTTCTCCCTGTGATCATGTGAGTTTCCACCCACATCCCAAAGACATACAGGTTTGTAGCTTAGTTGGTCTCTATTAATTGCCCCTGGTATATAGGAGAGAGGATGCGAAGGTGGGATAACAGAGAACAAGAGTAAACAGGTGATCGATGGTTGGCATGGATTCTGTGGGCCGAAAGGCCTCTTTCCATTCTGTATTTTGGTAAATGTAACAAACCTTCTTAATTCTAGATTCAGGAGTCCAGATCCAAATGTTGACCACCCATTTGGAAGTTTGTTCTTTGCTCAAGACATCAGCACCTGCAGTCTCTTGTGACTCCTCCAGCAGTTAATATTTTGCTGAATTGACAATGGGAGCAATTATGCTCTCCCCTCACCTGGTTCCATCTGCCTCTTATTTGTCTCATTTGTTTGCCTCCATTCATCACCCACCTGCCTCTGTCTCTATACCTTTCCCTCTTCCCCCATATGGCTCCAAATGCCTGTGATTCTTCACCCCTGTCCACCGTTCACCAATGATACCAATACCTCTCGCTTCTATCTCGCCTTCTCCTCATTATACTGACTATCTCCCCTTTCCACTCTCAGTCCAGATGCAGGGATTCGACCCAAAACATGGCCACCAATCGATGCTGCTCAACCCGCTGAGTTCCTCCAGCAGATTGTCTATTGCCCATTGCTTCATGAACTAAGCTCAGTGTCTCATTTCTGATGCAGCACCAAGATGGTGTCGTGCTGTCAGAGCTGATGTCCACACTCTCTTGGTTGGAAGTGTTAGGCACTGTGGCATCTTTTAAAAATCAGATGATTTATATATCGTCGTCCTGCCCAATATTTATGGTTTGATCAACATCACCAAAAGTGATTATCCAGTCATTTTCACACTGCCATTTGTGAGGGCTTGCGATGTGCAAATTGCTGCCATGTTTCCTACATTGTACAGTAACATCACTTCAGAGTATTAGCTGTAAAATGCTTTGTAGTCTTCTGAGTTTGTGAAAGGAGCTAACTCGATGTAAGTCTTTTCTTTTATCTGCCTTTGAACTAATTGACAGTAGCTTTAGAAAACACAATCGGCACATCTCGCTCTCGACTATTTCCCAACAGAGATGCTAAGTGTCTGACCCATCCTTCTCTTTTCTGATTGGCATAGAGCAGCCAATCAGAGATGTTTCCTTTGCATGGGGACCATGGCAACCGCATTGTGTCGGTAGGCCACGTGCTGATTGGCACTAATATTGTTCTCCTTAGATGCTGCCTGACCTGCTGTGTGTGTTTACCAACACCCTGCATTGATGCATCTGCTGAAAATAATGCAACAGTTTTGGCAGAGTATCTAGATCCCATCTCACCAGACATCAGAAATACAATGTAAACTTAGTTTATTGGCATTGCCTGTGCTATTTGCATTAAGATGTTGAACATGCCAACATTTTAACCCAAATAAAATGCTAAAGCTGCATATGTCTAACGTGCAAGAAGTTTGATTCGGCCATGGTGGGAGATGGAGGTTCAAATGCTAAAAAACCCCAACCTGTTGGAGAAACTCGAAAGCAGATGTGGAGGGAAATGGACCGATAACATTTTGGGTCAAGACCATTCTTCAGTCTGATGGAGTAGAGGAGAGAGAGCTGGTAGAAAGAAGTGAGGTCACATAAGAAACTGCAGATGTAGGATAACAAAAAAGACACTAAGTGCTGGAGTAACTCACTGGGTCAGGTAGTACCTCTGGAGCACATGGATTGGTGACATTTTGGGTCGAGACCATTCTTCGGAAAGGGGTGGTACAGTGGTGCAGTGGTAGAGCTGCTGCCTCATAGCACCAGAGACCTTAGTTCGATCCTGACAGCGGGTGCTATCTGTATGGAGTTTGCACGTTCTTCCTGTGACCTTGTTGGTTTTCTCCTGGTGCATCAGTTTCCTTCCACACTCCAAACATGTGCAGGTTTACAGGTTAATTGACCTGTCAACTTCCCCTGTGTACAGGATAGAGCTAGTGAACATGTGATCATTGGTCAGCGTGGACTCGGTGGGCCAAAGGGCCTGTTTCCACACTATCTCTATTTTAAAAAGTGAGTAATGGGTGGGGGAAATGCGGGAAAATGATAGGTGAACTTGGATTGGACTAAGCCTGAAGAATGGTCTCATCCTGAAACGTCACCTGTCCATTGACTTCACAGATGCTGCCTGGCCTGTTGAGTTCCTTCAGCACTTTGTGTTTTGCTCAGGTGGGGAGGGGTTGATTTGGAGGCATGTTAGGTGGAGGATAGAAGGGTGGAGATGGAAACCAAGGCTGGAAATGATAAGTGGAGAAGACAATTAGTGTATATAGTGGAATCTGTTTACATGCACTCTGTCTTTGTGGGAATAATATGGTGTGAGACCCTGGGGTGGAAATGACTTTTTGTGAAGGAGTTAAAAAAGCACATGTCTGTGATGTCACTGCCCGTGGTAACGGAGCAGTTTGGTGTAGAGGAGATCTTATCGAAACATATAAGATTATTAAGGGGTTGGACACGTTAGAGGCAGGAAACATGTTCCCAATGTTGGGGGAGACCAGAACCAGGGGCCACAGTTTAAGAATAAGGGGTAGGCCATTTAGAACAGAGATGAGGAAAAACCTTTTCAGTCAGAGAGTTGTAAATCTGTGGAATTCACTGCCTCAGAAGGTAGTGGAGGCCAATTCTCTGAATGTATTCAAGGGAGAGCTAGATAGAACTCTTAAGGATAGCGGAGTCAGGGGGTATGGGGAGAAGGCAGGAACGGGGTACTGATTGAGAATGATCAGCCATGATCACATTGAATGGTGGTGCTGACTAGAAGGGACGAATGGCCTACTCCTGCACCCATTGTCTATTGTCTAAACTCCAGGGTTTAGTTCAGCATCACTTGGCATCCCAGTAATGAATAGTAATCACTCAAAATTTGAAAGGCTTAGCAGCTGTTTTTCTAATTTCCTTTTGCCGAGTTATGGAAATTATTCGTTTTTGTTTGGAAAGGAATGTAGAGCTGCATTCAAATAACATATGGTATTTCCCCTCTTCCTGACCTTGACCAGTTATAAAATGTATCTGCACCACCCTCGCCACACTCTCGTTTCACTCCTGCCATCGGGAAGAAGGCATAGGAGCCTGAAAACTATAATGTCCAGGTTCAGGAGCAGTTTTTTCCCTTCAGCCATTATGCTATTAAACACTACGCACTTCAACTAAACTCTGAACTATGATTACACTAGGGACTTAGGTTTTTGTTTTTGCACCACATTTTTTTTTTAATGTATTGGCTTTCCTGTTGTTTATTATGGCGAGTCCGAAAACTTGTTGGTTGTAGAAGTTTATTGCAGCCGCATTATTCGAATACAAAGTTAAACAACAAGGTAAAGGACAACCATCAAAAACTTACTGTCTTCTTCGAAGACTTTGCCGAACTGAACATTTCGGGCGCCAAAAGCGCACATGACCACGCTGGCCAATCAGCGATGTCGCTCTCTGGACCAATCCCCACGGTCGCGTTCACACGTGACCTCGCTGGCCAATCTGAGGGTTCAACGACCCGGACCATTCTCTATGGTCGCTACAGCATCTACTGTGTTCCATGTCTACAGTACCCTCCATAATGTTTGGGGACAAAGCCCCATCATTTATTTATTTGCCTCTACTCCACAATTTGAGATTTGTAAAAGAAAAAAATCAAGTGGTTAAAGTGCACATTGTCAGATTTTATTAAAGGCCATTTTTATACATTTTGGTTTCACTATGTAGAAATTACAGCTATGTTTATGCATAGTTCCCCCATTTCAGGACACCATAATGTAAGGGACACATGGCTCCACAGGCATTTGTAATTGCTCAGGTGTGTTTAATTGCCTCCTTAATCAGGTATAAGAGAGCTCCAAGTCTTTCCTCCAGTCTTTCCATCACGTTTGGAAACTTTTATTGCTGTTTATCAACATGACGACCAAAGTTGTGCCAATGAAAGTCAAAGAAGCCATTATGAGACTGAGAAACAAGAATAAAACTTTTAGAGGCATTAGCCAAACTTTTGGCTTACCAAAATCAACTGTTTGGAACATCATTATGAAGAAAGAGAGCACTGGTAGCTTACTAATAGCAAAGGGACTGGCAGGCCAAGGAAGACCTCCACAGCTGATGACAGAAGAATTATTTCTATAATAATGAAAAATCCCCAAACACCTGTCTGACAGATCAGAAACACTCTTCAGGAGTCAGGTGTGGATTTGTCAATGACCACTGTCCGCAGAAGACTTAATGAACGGAAATACGGAGGCAACAATGCAAGATGGCCGCAAAAAAAAGGATGGCCTGGTTACAGTTGGCTAAGAAGTACTTAAATGAGCAACCACAGTTCTGGCTAAAGGTCTTGTGGACAGATGAGATGAAGATTAACTTATGTCGGAGTGATGACAAGAGCAAAATATGGAGGAGAGAAGGAACTGCCCAAGATCCAAACCATACCACCTCATCTGTGAAACACGGTGGTGGGGGTGTTATGGCCTGGGCATGTATGGCTGCTGAAGGTCCTGGCTCACTTATCTTCATTGATGATACAACTGCTGATGGTAGTAGCATCATGAATTTTGAAGTGTATAGATACATCCTATCTGCTCAAGTTCAAACAAATGCCTCAAAACTCAAAGCTAAAAAATGGTCAATTCTTGAGTGGTCAAGTAAATCACCCGATCTGAATCCAATTGAACATGCCTTTTATATGCTGAAGAGAAAACTGAAGGGGACTAGCCCCCAAAACAAGCATAAGCTAAAGATGGCTGCAATACAGGCCTGGCAGAGCATCACCAGAGAAGACACCCAGCAACTGGTGATGTCCATGAATCGCAGACTTCAAGCAGTCATTGCATGCAAAGGATATACAACAAAATACTAAACATGACTACTTTCATTTACATGACATTGCTGTGTCCCAAACATTATGGTGCCCTGAAAGGGGGGGACTGTGTATAAACACTGCTGTAATTTTTACATGGTGAAACCAAAATGTATAAAATTGCCTTTATTAAAATCTGACAATGTGCACTTTAACCACATGTGATTTTTTTCTATTACAAATCCCAAATTGTTGAGTACAGAGGCAAATAAATAAATGATGGGTGTTTGTCCCAAACATTATGGAGGGCACCGTATGTACCTGTCGTGCTGGACATATGACAACAAAACACTCTTGACTCTTGATTGGTGTGGGAAACGGTGCATGCTTGGGGATTCTTCCAAGGAATCAACCAAGCTGGAGACATTTGAATTCCAGGCCTTTCACTCTAGCCATCCCCAAGGCTCTGTACATGTATGAAACTTTAAGACAGCACAGTGGCACATTGGTTGAGTTTCTGCCTCACAGCGCCAAAGACCTGATCTTGACTAAGGGTGATGTCTATAAGGAATTTGAGCGTTCTCCCTGTGACTGGGTGGGTTTTCTCCAGGTGCTAAGGTTTTCTCCTACACTCTCAAGATGCACAGGTTTGTAGATTCGTTGACTTCTGTAAAATTGTAAATTGTCCCTAGTGTAGAAACAGAAAAATAGGTGCTAGAATAAGGGGTAGGCCATTTAGAACGGAGATGAGGGAAAACTTTTTCAGTCAGAGAGTTGTGAATCTGTGGAATTCTCTGCCTCAGAAGGCAGTGGAGGCCAATTCTCTGAATGCATTCAAGAGAGAGCTAGATACTCTTAAGGATAGTGGAGTCAGGGGGTATGGGGAGAAGGCAGGAACGGGGTACTGATTGAGAATGATCAGCCATGATCACATTGAATGGCGGTGCTGGCTCGAAGGGCCGAATGGCCTCCTCCTGCATCTATTGTCTATAGGCCATTCGGCCCTTCGAGCCAGCACTGCAATTCAATATGATCATGGCTGACCATCTAAAATCAGTACCCTGTTCCTGCTTTTCCCCATATTCCTTGATTCCTCTAGCCCTTAGATAGGGGTTCCCAACCTTTTTTGTCCCGTTTACCCCTTTTCAACTTTTCGAAAGTAAATTTACCCCCACCCTGTTTTGTTCAGTTATTTGAGTTTATACTTCTACCATAATAAAGCAACCGACAAAGGGGAAATTTTAAAATACTGTTTTTAACATTATTAATTTAAGTTCAAATAACAATAATAATAGCACATAACAATGTTTTTTCACTTATTTATGAACAACTAATGATGAACAGATACTGGTATACCAGAACCAAACACAGTCAGTCAATATGTATAAATCCAGACTCAACAAATTTACAATAGACAATAGGTGCAGGAGGAGGCCATTCGGCCCTTCGAGCCAGCACCACCATTCAATGTGATCATGGCTGATCATTCTCAATCAGTACCCCGTTCCTGCCTTCTCCCCATACCCTCTGACTCCACTATCCTTAAGAGCTCTATCTAGCTCTCTCTTGAATGCATTCAGAGAATTACCACCTGGGTAGGTGAAATTTACCCCAGGTTGGGAATCCTTGCCCTAAGAGCTAAATCTAACTCCTCTTGAAAACATCCAGTGAATTGGTGTCCACTGCCTCCTGTGGCAGAGAATTCCACAGATTCACAACTCTCTGGGTGAAAAAGTTCTTCCTCACCTCAGTCCTAAATGACCTACCCCTTATTCTTAAACTGTGACCCCTGGTTCTGGACTCCCCCAACATCAGGAATATTTTTCCTGCATCTTGCCTGTCCAATCCTTTAAGAATTTTATATGTTTCTAAAAGATCTCCTCTCATCCTTCTAAATTCCAGTGAATACAAGCCCAGTCGATCCATTCTGTCATAATATGTCAGTCCTGCCATCCCAGGAATTAACCTGGTGAACCTACGCTGCACTCCCTCAATAGCAATAATGTCCTTCCTCAAATTAGGAGACCAAAATTTGCACAGGATACTCCAGGCGCTATCTCACCAGGGCCCTGTACAGCTGCAATGGGACCTCCTTGCTCCTAAACTCAAATCCTTTCACAATGAAGGCCATTACTTTTTTCACTGCCTGCTGTACCTGCATGCTTACTTTCAGTGACTGATGTACAAGCACACCCAGGTGTAATGGATAGTGCTAGTGTACGGTGTCATCGCTGGTCGGTGTGGACTCAGTGGATCGAAGGACTTGTTTCCACACTGTATCTCCAAAATCTAAAGTCTAAATTCTAATTATAGCTTGGGGTCTGTTGCCCTGAAGGACCAACAGACCCAAGTTTGTGTGAACTGAACTCGTTACCCACACTACTGATAATTTCCATAAAACATTTCTGGGACATGTGTGGATGTATGGAGAGACACTCCACACACTGGAACTGGTTTGACTTGATTTGAGTTTATATGATATACAGCATAGAAACAGGCCCTTCGGCCCACTGAGTAAGTGATGACCTTCAACCACCTATTTAGCTTAATCCTACACTAATCCCATTTTATTCTCTTAATAGTCATAAAGCCATACAGCAGGGCAACAAGCCCTTGTGCCCAACTTGCACACCAACATGCCCCGTCTACACTAGTCCCACCTGTCTGCATTTAGTCCATATCCTTCTAAACTTATCCTGTCCATGTACCTGTCCAAATGTTTCGCAAATGTTGTGATTGTACCTACCTCAACCACCTCCTCTGAAAGCTCTTTCCATACACCCACCACCCCTTGTGTTTTAAATAAAAATTGCCACTCAGTTTCCTATTCCATCTTCCCCCTCACCTTAAACCTGTGTCCTCTGGTTCTTGATTCCCCTACTCCAGGTAAAAGACTGGGCATTTACTCTATTCCTCTCATGATCTTATACACCTCGATAAGATCACTCTTCATCCTCCTGGGTTCCAAGGAATAAAGTCCTAGCCTACTCAACCTCTCCCTGTAGCTCAGGCTCTCACGTCCTGGCAACATCCTCGTAAATCTTCTCTGCACTCTTTCCAGCTTAACACCATCTTTCCTATAACATGGTGAGCAAAACTGGACACAATACTTCAAATACGGCCTCACTCCCCCCAGCCCCCATGGTCTCCCGACACACCAAGATCAAATTACAGTGCCCATCAAACTATCAACCAGGTTGGGCTAAGATTAGGGAATGGTCTAATCAAGCTGGAACATAGGAGGGGCAGGACAAAGCCTGGTGTGTGGTAGGTGGAAGGACACATGGTCCTGGAGTAACGCAGTGGGTCAGGCAGCATCTCTGGAGAACATGGATGGTTGACCTTTCAGGTTAAGACCTTCAGACGGATTGTGGAGGGTGGGGAGAAAAAGCTGGAAGAGAGGAGGGGCAGGACAAAGCGTGGTGAGTGAGAGGTGAATACAGGTGAGGGAGGACTGGGTTTAATAGGCAGTCATGGCACAAAGGCCCGAGATGAAAAGACAAAAGTTGTGAAATAAGGATAGAAGAGGAGTGAATTGTGATGCCAGACGAAGGAATATAGGTGAAAGTGGAGAAAATAATGTGAGTCCAGTTGTAGCATAGGGAGGGGGAGGGGGAGGGGAAGGGGTGACCAATTACGGCCGAAGAAATGCTGTTGATTTGACTGACAATTGCCGCAGACCACACAAATTGAAGTTGTGCCGAATGGGTGAGATGGAAAAAAGAAAGCATATATGTTGTTCGAACATTCTGGCAACATTTTATCTGTTGGGCATTCGAATGTTTATACTTTGGAGTGATAAAAAAGATGCTTGGACTTGCTCCCTAAGCAGCAGAGAACATCATAGCAAAAATAACTCCCCAATAGGAATATTGGAAGGAGCAGACACTTTGGTCCTGGGAGCATGGCCAGTTAGACTGGGAAACTGATTTGGGCGCAAAGTTTCCTGTGAAAGAACGCAAGTGCTTAAGAATGTATTGTGGCCAACATTTCCAAGACTCTGTAAAGACACCTAGCATCTCTGGAGAACATGGAAGGGTGACATTTCAAGTCAGGGCCCTTCTTCAGACTGAATGCTGAGGTGAAGGGGAAAGAAAGCTAGAAGAGTGGAGGGGCAGCACCAAGCCTGTCCTCTCCATGTTCACTTATCCATGTTCTCCAGAGGTGCTGCCAGACCCGCTGAGTTACTCCAGCACTTTATGTTCTTTCGTGTAAACCAGCATCTGTAGTTCCTTGTTTCTACAGGTGGTCCATAGTGTTCCGTTGTGAGGGTAGGATTGGGGTTGTGTGAGTCAATTCAAGAAGATGATACTGTAGTTCAAGGAGAGATAGCTGTCCCTGAAACTGGTGGCGTAGGACTTCGGGCTTCTGTACCTCCTGCCCAGTGGCAACAGCAGGAAGAGGGCATGGCAAAGACTTTCCGTAGATGCCTACGATCATGGTGGGCTGCGTCCACCACTCTCTGCAGCATCGTGCATTCACGAGATTTGGAAATGCTGTACCAGTAACTAAACTTATAAGGCACCTTTATGAAACACCTTTTGTATCCAATAAAGGACATGAAAAACGATACGTGAAGTGCAAATTTGATTATGCTTTAACAGCTTGCTTCAAATTAGGTTTCTACATTAGAGGAAGGTTTAAAGGCTTACGGCTTAGGAGTATAAGCCAGTGTAACTGGCCTGCACTTTAAGCCAGGTTGGCAAGGCAATTTATCAATATATTGCATGGAACAGTGTGCCTTGCTTAACGTCAGAGTATAGTACAGAACACAATCTTCTGATTTAGATTTGAGATAATGGGAGATTATAATGAGGACTGCAATAGGTTAATGTTCTGTATTCATCACATTTACAGCTTTCTGATTATGAAACTTCAAAACAAAAACATAGCCGCCAGTTGTAAAGAGTTCAGAATGTTTGCAAAATAATTATTTCCAATGAGACTTTTTAACAGACTTTTGGAACGGCATATGGATATGCATTGAATGGAGGGATATGGATTCGACTTTATAGATACAGTACGGAAACAATCCCTTCGGCCCACCGAGCCCACGCCATCCAGCGGTCAGCCCATACACTTACACTATCCTACACGCTAGGGACAATTTACAATTTTCACAAATCCAATTAACCTACAAACCTGTACATCTTTGGAGTGTGGGAGGAAACCAGAACACTCGGAGGCGGTGGCGGCAGAAGGTCTGGCCTGGAACCGGCGCAAGCTGAGGAGGCAAACTCTGTGCAGACGGCACTCTGCACAGACAGAACTCTCTACATACGAACCCGGATCACTGGCGCTGTCTGGTAGCAGCTCTACCACTGCGCTACTGTGCCCCATATTATGTGCAGATAGACAAGAGATGGTTTGACATCATGTTTGACACAGACATTGTGACTGTTTAGTGTTGTTCTGCTCTATGTTCTAAAGCTATCCCTTTGAAAGATGGCACTTTATTGACCTGCATGCTTGAGGGAAGAAATTGGTTATGTGTAAAGTTCAATTTCACTTGGACTAGAGAGGGGCGGAATTCACTGAGATAACCACTGAAACCACAAACTCGCTACTCTTTGTAGTGACTGATGTGCATGGAGATTCTGTGGGAAAGCTTGGTTGGAATGAAATGGCCTCTTTGGGTTTTGACAATGATTTGAGTTAAGTTTACTTTATTGTCACGTGTTCCGAGGTACAGTGAAAAGCTTTTGTTGCGTACAAACCAGTCAGTGGAAAGACAATACATGGTTACAATTGATCCATCCACAGTGTACAGATACATGATAAAGCGACTAACGTTTAGTGTAAGGTAAAGTCGGGTTAAAGATGATCTGAAGGTCTCCACTTAGATTGATAGTAGCTCAAGACCACTATCTAGTTGTTGGTAGGATGGTTCAGTTGCCTGATATCAGCTGGGAAGAAACTATCCCTGAATTTGAATGATGCTAATAGTCATAATGGTAATGTTATTTATTAAACAGAAGAATTACCAAGAAATATGTGTTCCACACTGAATCATAACTTAAATAAATATTTCCATTTACCATTCGAGAGACAGTGTCACACAGCACAGAAACAGGGGCAGTCGTTCTGCCCAAGTCGACTGTGTGCCCCTCCTTTGGGCCTATGTCCATGGCCGCATGTCCCTGGAGAGGGAACATGCGGTGTCCACGGGGACTCTGGAGGCCTTCCATTAATGCTTGTGGCCGCAGGGAGTCGAGTGCGTCATGGATAATGATCATGACATTGTAATTTAATCATTGATTGATGTTTGCAAACTGCTGGACAGTTTTGATCTTTCCAGTATTTTGTAGCTGATTATTTGAATAAAAGTTCCTTGTTAATGGCAAAAAAAAAACTCAGAAACAAGCCATTCAGCTCAATGAGTTCATGCTGACCATCACCACCCACTTACTCTCATCCCATTTTATTCACCCCCATATTCACCATCAATTAACCCCCCACCCGCCTCCCCACAGATTCTACCACTCAGTCACACACTATAAACCATATGGTTTGACTTGTAAGTGAAGAATGATCAGAGAACAAAAGATTTCCAGCAATTGTGTGTTGTAGTCACAGCATCCATAGCAAAAGGAATGATGTGCTTGCATTGGGGCAGGTCTGGAGTAGATTCACCAGGATGTTACCTGGGATGAAGGGTTTTTGATATTTGGAAACTAGGTAGGATTGGTTTGTTTACCTTTCCGCGGAAAAGACTGAGACTTGATCTGTGGTGTTGGAGATTTGAGGGGTGCAGATAGGATAGATAGAAACATTCTCCACAGCAGGTGGCAGAGTGACACAGTGATAGAGTTGCTGCCTTACAGCGCCAGAGACCCAGGTTCAATCCTGATTACGGGTGCAGTCTCTGCGGAGTTCACACGTTGTCCCTGTGACTGCGTGGGTTTTCTCCGGATGCTCTGGTTTCCTTTCACATTTCAAAGACATATGGTTTTGTGGGTTAATTGGCCTCTTTAAAATTTGTGGTAGGTCTGTACGTTAATTGGCTTCAGTAATTTGTCCCTAGTGTGGAGGATGCAAAAGTGGGACAACATAGAACTAGTGTGCTGGTGATCGATAGTCAGCGTGGACTCTGTGGGCCGGAGGGCCTGTTTCCACGCGATATCTCTAAACTAAACTGGGTAGAGGTGCCTGAAATGCTTCATTGTACCTGTGCCACACTGTACTATAATAAATTTGACTTGAGTTGACTGGAGGACATGGGTTTGCATTCATGGGTGGGGAGAACTAAGGAAGAGGTTGTTTTTCATCCAGAGGGCTGTTGTTGGAATCTGGAAGGCACTGCGTGAGGCGAGTGGTGGAGACAGACTCTCAATGTCTAACAAGTATCTAGTCGAGCACTTGAATTACAAAGGCATAGAAAGTCAAATGCTGGTCAAGGGCGCGGCTGCGGGACCTAACATTGCCCGGCGCGGTTTGGCCGCGGGACTTTACATCGCTGGCGCGGCTCGGCCGCGGGACTTTACATTGCTGGTGCGGCTCGGCCGCAGGGCCTTCCATCGCCCGGCGCGGCTCGGCCGCGGGACTTAGCTGCGCACGGTACGGCCGCGGGGCCTTCCATCGCCCGGCTCGGCCGCTGGATGTTTCAGCGCCCGGTGCAGCTCGGCCGCGGGGACTTGGGCGTGGGGAAGAGAGCGGAAGTTTTGTTGTCTCCATCACAGTGAGGGGGTGTTTGGAGTCACTGTGATGGATGTTTATGTTGGGGTTATGTGTCTTGTGTTTCTTTTTTTTGTGTAACTGCTGGTAACGTAATTTCGTTCGGTACCTCGGTACCGAATGACAAATAAAGGCTCTGTATTCTGTATTCTGTAGGGTGTG
Source organism: Rhinoraja longicauda (assembly GCF_053455715.1). Taxonomy (NCBI): domain Eukaryota; kingdom Metazoa; phylum Chordata; class Chondrichthyes; order Rajiformes; family Arhynchobatidae; genus Rhinoraja; species Rhinoraja longicauda. The sequence continues at coordinate 102,783,165 of NC_135953.1, forward strand.
GTCACACTACTAGAAAAACACACTACTAAATTTCTAGCCAGATTAATCGTGAGATACGAGTTCAAATCCCACCACAGCAACTGGTGAAGTTGAAGTCAAGTAATTGAGTACAACATATGGTTATTTTTGATAGTGGCACTGTGGCACAGTGAGTAGAGCCAATGTCTCACAACGCCCATCGTCCAGATTCAATCCTGATTTTGATTCCTACCTGAAAATTGACACACCATGCTGGTGTAACTAACCGGGTCAGGCAGCATCTCTGGAGAAAAAGGACAGGTGATGTTTCAGGTCAGGACCCTCCTTCAGACTGGAGCTTTGCCTCCTGAGATGCTGCCTGACCGGCTGAGTTACTCCAGCACTTTGTGTCTATCTTTGATATAAACCAGCATCTGCAGTTCTTTATTGTTTCTTTCTTGATTACTATCTGCGTGGAGTTTGCATGTCTCCCTGTATCCTTGGGGAGCTCTGGTTTCCTCACAGATTCCAAACATGCGCAGTAAGGTTAATTGGCAGCCACAATTTGCCCTGAGTGTGTAGCTCAGTGGTGGAATTTGTGGTGGGGTGGGACGAGTTGAGGGGAATGTGGGGTGAATAAAATGGGTTTAGAGTAAATGGACAGACACAAAATGCTGGAGTAACTCAGCGAGTTAGGCAGCATCTCTGGAGGAAAAGGATGGGTGACATTTTGGGTTAGGACCCTTCTTCAGACCTGAAGCATCACCGATCCTTTTCTTCCAGAGATGGAGTCTGACCCGCTGAGTTACTCCAGCATTTTGTGGTCTATCTTTGGTATAAACCAGCTTCTGCAGTTCTTTGTTTTTACATGTGTAAATGGATGCTGATGGTCAGCATGGATTCATTGGGCCGAATGGCCTGATTCTATGCTGTATGATACTGACTCTACAAAGTAAATAAAGTAAATAATGTGGAATTATTTGTTTAAGAGAAATAATTCAGTTTGGAACAACTTTCTTGGTAGCCACTAAGGAGGGGAGGGGAGAGGGGGGGGGGGGGGGGGGAGGGGAGTGAAGAGAGGGCTATTTGGGGAGGGAAAAGACAAGTCAATTTGTCCACTATAACCGAGTAAGGTCATTGTACAAGTAGCAGAAACAAACAACTTGCAATTGCTGGTTAATGCACAAAAGGACACAAAGTGCAAGAATAACTCAGCAGGTCAGGCAGCATCTCTGGAGAACATGGATAGGTGACGTTTAGGGTCGAGGCCCTTCTTCAGACTCTCAGTCCGGAACTGGGCCTGGAATCCAGGCGTGTTGATGGCCCTGGCCTGCTGGCAGCCAGGGAAGTGTCAAGGATTGGCAGAGTCAATGGTCGCGGCCCACGGGCAGCTGGAGTGAGGGTCAGGGTCGGCAGTGATGGTAAAGGGGCTGCCTGGAAGTGGCCGAGGATGTTGTGAGGGCCGGCGGTGGAGGCAGAAGGTCTGGCCTGGAACCGGTGTGAGATGCCAGGCAGCCGGGGAGGCGATGCAAGCCGGGGAAAGCACAAGCAACCGTCGGTACGGCTGTCCGCCATAACCAAAATCCGTTGTAAAGAAGTCCATTAAAACAAGGGTTTACTGTACTGTAATCACACTCCCATTGGAAACTGTTCTTGCAAGGATTGCTTGCAGCTTTCCAAGGTCATATAGTTATTTGTCCGTCGCCATGGCTGAACGAGGAAAGTAAGCATGGTAATGGCACCTGTGGAACACAACATTCATCTGTGGTCGACATTCACTGAGGAATGGCGATAGATTTTTGAAATCTAAATGAACCACAGATGCCGTTCAGTGCTTGTCTTCATTACAGGCTGCATTTCAGAAGCAACTTTGAAATGTTACTTTTCTCTGAAAGGTTTGCACACTCGGCCGCTCAGCAGTTTAACCTGCGGGGGCAGAGATGAATGGGATGTTGGCTTTGACTTTTGGGTTGCACTGACCTTGTTAACATTAAATTGCACTAACTTCTGGAGTTAATAAAATACAATTACATTGCAGTTTAAATCTCCTGCCAGAGGGTGTGGTTGTTGAAAGACTAAACTGGCTCACTTGAGCCCATTTCCAATGAAGGAACTTTGACTTGAAACTTCAACATTGCTTCTCTTTCACAGATGCTGCCTGGACAGCCTTCTGCGCTTTTTATTTACTGTGAAGCAGTTGGAATAGATACTGCTTGTAGGAGACTAGAAGTCCAATATTTTATAAGGGCCAGATACATTTTTGTTTGCAGGAGTTGGCATTTCTGAAAGCAGCATGTTCTGATCTTTCTTAAAACAACACCCCGGTGGCACAACAGGTCGAGCTACTGCCTCACAGAGCCGGTGACCCGGGTTCAATCCTGACCCCGGCTGATGAGTTTAAGAACCAAAATCAAAAGAGTTTAACACCAAAAGCAATTCCTTTTATCTTGGCCACATATTCTTGCAAGTACAGGAGTAGGAATCTGAGGGGTAACTTTTTCCGCTCCAAGTGTGATGGGTGTATGGAATAAGCTGCCGGAGGGGGTAGTTGAAATAGCTACTATCGCAACATTTAAGAAACATTTGCACAGGTACATGGATAGAACTGGTAGAGGGATATGGGCTAAACGCGGGCAGGTGGCACTAACATAGAATGTGGCATGTTGGTCGGCATGGGTAAGTTGGGCCAAAGGCTCTGTTTCCCCGCTACATGACTCTATGGCTGCTGTCTGTGTGCTGTTTGTATGTTCTCCCTGTGACCACATGCATTCCCTCCGGATACTCTGGTTTCCTCCCACGTCCCATCACGTTAATTGGCCTCTGTAAATCACGTTCTGGTGTGTAGGGACTGGATGCGAAAGTGGGATAACATAGAACTAGAGTGAACCGGTGATCGATGGTCGGCGTGGACTCGGTAGGCCGTAGGGCCTGTTTCCATGCAGTATTTTTCAATCAAATAATCAAACAATGAAGACACTAAGATTAAGAGTAGAAACAATGAACTGCAGATGCTGGTTTACAAAAAAAATGACACAAAGTGCTGGAGTAAGCGAATCAGGTATCATCTCTGCAGAAGCGGCACGGTAGCGCAGCGGTAGAGTTGCTGCTTTACAGCGAATGCAGCGCCGGAGACTCAGGTTCGATCCTGACTACGGGTGCTGCACTGTAAGGAGTTTGTACGTTCTCCCCGTGACCTGCGTGGGTTTTCTCCGAGATCTTCGGTTTCCTCCCACACTCCAAAGACGTACAGGTATGTAGGTTAATTGGCTGGGTAAATGTAAAAATTGTCCCTAGTGGGTGTAGGATAGTGTTAATGTACGGGGATCACTGGGCGGCACGGACTTGGTGGGCCGAAAAGGCCTGTTTCCGGCTGTATATATATGATATGATATGATGATATGAACATGGATAGGTGACATTTTGGTTTGTGATCCTTCTTCAGACTAAGATTAAACCTAAAGTACAAACATCCATGTTAACGTTCTGGGAAAATGCTGCACTCTCACAACTGCTGTCTTTTAGTTCAGACCCACGAGTCATGTTCATAAGTGATAGGAGCAGAATTAGGCCATTCGGCCCATCAAGGCTACTCTCCCATTCGATCATGGCTGATCTATCTTTCCCTCTCAACCTCATTCTCCTGTCTTCTCCCTATAACTCTTGACATCCTCTCCCTCTAATGGAAACATACTCTCCGCATCCACTCTATCCAGGCCTTTCCTTTTTCATTAAGTTTCAATGAGGTCCCCCCCTCATCCTATCAAGTCCTATCAAGGCACATTAACGTCTCTTCCAATCCCTTACTAAATTATACAACATTTATGTTGACTTTGCTTGCGAACGTTGAGTTAGTGACAACTAACGCTGATTTATAATTTCTGTTCCTTGCTCTGCTGAAGAGAATTGCCCTCTTGTCTGAGCACATTCCAACTGATGTTACCACTCTGGAATTTTAAGTGATAGATGTAGTTTTAGAAATTGCTGACCCATGTGGTCTGCATTAATGATACTCAAAAGGATTGAGAGTGAGATTGTTCTGGAGATGTTATTATAAAGGCACATGAGTTATCATGCATAAACTAGCAAGTTAAAAATGGCGCTTGGCAGCTCTTATAAGCAAAATAGAAACATTAAATGTGGACACAAGGAACTGCCAATGCTGGAATCTTGTAGAGCACGAAGTGCTGGAGTAACTCAGCAAGACAGGCAGCATCTCAGGAGAACATGGGTAGGTGATGTTTTGGGTCGGAACCCTTCTTCAGAGCTGATTAACCATCTGACTCACTACATAATAGGAACTGTATGGAGTGCAATTTAATGTTTCTACATTTGAGGATGGTGTTTTTAAACTAGAACTAGTGCAGTTATCTAATTTCTGAATTCAAGTGATTTCCATATTGTTCTGGCCTTCTCTATCTTTCAATCTGAAGAGTTCTTCCAGTTACTTCAATGATACTGTCTGACCTACTGAGATTGTGTTCTTTGCGGGAAAGTAAAGTAGTGCTGGCTTCCAAATTTTTTTCCAAGTATGTGAAATCTCTAATGGATTCCTGTTTAAAACATGACTGCTTACCTCTGGGTTTCTTTTCACAGGTGAGGCTTTAACGGTGCTGGAATGAGGCAACCTTTGCACCGGTTGGACACCTCCGCTGTTGCCTCTGCTCTGGATGCCGTCCTGAGTGTGAATGACAGACTACTCTGGGGTCACACCGGCTCCTGCACCACATCGCAATTATCTCCACCGAGTGAACCGGCCTGTATGTCAATAAGTATCATGTACTGATATCGTTCAACAAGGACGGACTGGAAAGGGCTTGCAGCAGTTTGTGGTGGTAGTTGATGGATGCTACTGAAGCGTTAAACCTTGAAGACCGCATGAAAGGGCAACAGGTCATGCCTTCCAATGGACATATGAAATCCATGCTACTCCTTGTCGCCAGCGAGGGTTGCAAGTCTAATAATTTACCAAATGGCATTGGGAAAAGCCAAAAGAATCCAAAGGAATTTGTCCAGATCTCTGTCCCAGACTCGAGCCATACATTTCCACTGGAATGGTGGAAGACGGGCATTGCCTTTGTTTATGCGTTTTTCAACTTGATTATGACCAGCGTGATGATCACTGTGGTACATGAGAGAGTCCCACCCAAGGAAAAGAACCCTCCCCTACCCGACACTTTCTTTGACTACGTGGACCGGGTCGAATGGGCTTTCAAGATTTCGGAAGTCAATGGCTTGATCCTGGTTGGTCTGTGGACAATTCAATGGTTACTTCTCCGCTACCGGTGAGTGACAAGTCATGTCATCAAAGAATACTGTTCACAGTTTTACTCCCCTTGCCTTGGAGTGGCCCACTGGCGCAGGGTAGAGTTGCTGCCTCGCAGTGCCAGGGACCCCGGTTTGATCCTGACTTTGGGTGCTATCTGCAAAGAGAGTTTGTACATTCTCCCTTTGATTGCATGGGCCTTCTCTGGGTGCTCCGGTTTCCTTCAACGTTCGAAAGACATGCAGGTTTGTTGGTTAATTGTCTTCTGTAAATTGCCCCTGAGAAGGTGTAGCATGGAACCTGTGTACGGATGATCATTGGTCGGCATGGTCTTGAGGGGTCGAAGGGCCTGTTTCCTAATCCCGAAGGGCTGTATCTCTAAACTAAACATAGAATTCTTCGTAATATTAGATCAAATACATGCAAGTATCCCTTGCATTCCCTCTCTCTCCGTCCCGCTGAAAGCCTGGTTGTCTTGCTAGTTTCACTGTTTGTATCCCTTCATTATCACGTCTTCCACAGCCAACAATGGACCATTGTGGGCTCCACCTTTCTTGAGTCATTGGTGCCGACTGTGATTTGTTCTGTACCTTTTCATACCTCTAGTTTCCCCCTCCCCTGACTCTCAGTCTGAAGAAGGGTCTCGACCCGAAATGTCACCTATTCCATTTCTCCAGAGATGCTGCTTGACCCGCTGAGTTACTCCGGCAATTTGTGTCTATTGTCAGGGTTCAATGGTACTTTATTGTCACATGTACCTTGGTACAGTCAAATTATTATTTTTTGAATAATTCAGTAAAAATCGTGCTATACATAAACCCTATCATACTTAGGGACATAAGGACTATTTCACGTCCCAAACACTGGCGGGTTTGGATGTTAATTGGCCTCTGTAAATTGTCCTGAGGAGTGGATGAGAAAGTGAGTTAACAAAGAACTAGTGTGAACGGGTGATTGATGGTCGGCCTGGACTCAGTGAGTGGAAGGGCCTGATTCCGTGCTGTATCTTTCAATCAATCTATGTAAATCAGTTCCTCCTGTTTTAATTTTTACAAGTGAATGCTTGATGTTAATAATCCCACAGGAAAGCACATTTTCTAGTGTTGCTAAAACCATTGATGTTTACACCGTATGCAGAAATTCTCTCACAGATTCCACTTCCTAAATTTCCGATATGGACCACGATGTTTTGAAAAGTGAGTAACCTGTTGGCAAGAATTAAAGGATATACTTTGTTGGTTTTGAGTAATTGACAATGAGTAAATATCAGATTGTCCTAACAACAAGTCACGATCAAAGTCCCGGCAGCAAGCCTACAAACATCTACCCCCATACTGCATGCCTTGTTTCCAGTTTGCTTTTTCTCTCCCCAACTTTTACTCACCAGAACGTTGCATGCACTGATTTTAAAAGAATATAAAATAAGAGTGTGACTGAGCCACTTGGTCCCTCAAGCATGCTCTTCATTCAACGAGATCAAAACTGATCTTCTACTCATATAGATACATAGAAAATAGGTGCAGGAGTAGGCCATTCGGCCCTTCAAAGCCAGCACCACCATTCAATGTGATCATGGCTGATCATCCACAATCAGTACCCCGTTCCTCAACACCATTTTCCTTGTGCCATTCGTACATCCCATGATTGTCTAATGTCCAATAATCTATCAGTCTCTCATCTTCAATGCAATCAACCACTAAGCATAGCCCTCAGAAGGCAAGAATTCCAAAGATTCAACGTGAGTGAAGAAATTTTACTTTGTTTCAATCATAGAGTCATACAGCATGGAAACAGGCCCTTTGGCCCAACTTGCCCATGCTAACCAAGATTCTCCATCTATACTAGTCCCACCTGCCTGAGTTTGGCCCATATCCCTCTAAACCTTTCCTAGAGTCACAGAGACATATAGCGTGGAAACAGGCCCTTCGGCCCAACTTGCCCACATCAACCAACATGTCCCATCTACACTAGTCCCACCTGCCTGCGTTTGGCCCAATTCCTTATAAACCTATCCTATCCATGTACCTGTCTAAATGTTTCTTAAACGTACAATAGTACCTGCCTCAACTTCCTCCTCCAGCAGCTCGTTCCATGCACCCACCATCCTTTGTGTCAAGAAGTTATCCTTCGGGTTCCTATTAAAAATTTCCCCCCTCATCTCAAACCTATGTCCTCTGGTTCTTGGTTCTCCTACTCTGGGCAAGAGACTCTTGTGTTTACCCAATCTATTCCTCTCTTGATTTTATAAACCTCTATAAGATCACCTCATCGTCCTGCACTCCAGGGAATAAAGTCCTGCTCAACTTCTCCCTATATGTCAGGCCCTCAAGTCCTGGCAACATCCTTGTAAATCTTTTCTACATCTGCATCAGAGTCATTAATTCAGCTTCTATTTCTGGTGTGCCATCTATCGTCTCAGGAGGTATTGAATTGTTTTACACTGTCAGTTAGTTTAAAGGTAGTCATTTTTGTAACGCAAGAGATGTTCGTATTGGAGCAGAATTAGGCCATTCGGCCCATCAAGTCACCACCGCCATTCAATCATGGCTGATCTATCTTTCCCTCTTAATCACATTCTCCAGCCCTCTCCCATTAACCCCAGCCACCCAAAGTAATCAAGAATCTATCAAACTCCACCTTAAAAATATCCATTAACTTGGCCTCCACAGCCTTATGTGGCAATGAATTTCACAGATTCACAATGCTCTGACTAAAGAAAATCCTCCTCATCTCCTTTCTAAAGGTACATCCTTTTATTCTGAGGCTATGGCCTCCGATCCTAGACTCTCCCACTAGTGGAAACATCCTCTCCACATACACTCTATCCAGGCTTTTCACTATTTGATAAATTTCAATAAGGTCATCCCCCACATTCTTCTAAACTTCCGCGAGTACAGGCCCATTGCTGTCAAACGCTCATCAGATGTTAACCCAATCATCCCTGGGATCATTGTCGTAAACCTCCTCTGGACCCTCTCCAGCACATCCTTCCTCAGATATGGGGTCCAAAATTGCTCACTATACTCCAAATGCGGTCTGACCAGTGTCTTATTAAAATGTGAGTGCCACTTTGTGCTCAGCAAGCTCCTAAAAACTGTAATGTGTTTGTGATGATGGATGGGGATAGATAGAGTCAGAGAGAGTCATCGGGTCATGCAGCATAGAAACAGGCCATTCATCCCATCATTCCATACTGACCTGCAAGCTCCTATCTGTATTAATCCCATCTTCCCTTAACCTTAAAAAAACCATTTGGACGGGTGCATGGATGGGATTGCTTTAGAGGGATGTGGGCCAAACGTAGGCAGGCTGGTTTTACAAAAAGAAAAAAAACTAGTTTAGATGCAGCATTTCTTGTCAGTATGTGCAGTCTCTTGCGTCTCGATTGCAACTTTCTGCATGTAGGTAGAGTTTAGAGATACAGTGCGGAAACAGGCCCTTTGGCCAACTGAGTCCACACCGATGAGCGATCCCCACGCACTAACACTATCCTACACACACTCGGGATAATTTACAATTATACCAAGACAATTAACCTACAAACCCGTACGTCTTTGGCATGTTGGAGGAAACCGGAGATCCCGGAGAAATCTACACAGGTCACCGGGAAACTCCCTACAGATAGCACCCATAGTCAGGATGGAACCTGGGTCTCTGGCGCTGTAAGGCAACAACTCTACCCCTGTGCCGCAGTGCCACCTTTCTCTGGAGAAAAGGAATAGGTGACGTTTCGGGTCAAAACCCTTCTTCAGACTGAGAGCCAGGGCGGAGGGAAACTAGAAGTATGTAAAGGTTCAGAACAAATCAGAGCCAGCATCGATGACCAAGGAAAGGTGGAGCCCACAATGGTCCATTGATGGCTGGGGAAGAGGTGATAACAAAGAGATATATGGATGCGAATAATGGAACTTGCATGATGACTAGGGTGGAGGAGTGGCGGAGAGAGGGAATGCAGGGGTTACTTGAAATTAGTGAAATCATACCACTGGGTTGTGAGTTGCCCAAGCAAGATATGAAGTGCTGTTCCTCCAATTGGTGTGTGGCATCTGATAATGATTTTCCTTTTTGTAAAACCAGCAACTGCTGTTCTTTGTGTCTCCAAATTCCTTTTATGTTTTTTTTTTGAGCGGTGGCAATGCATTAGATTAGGATCTCATCTGAAAGGCAGCACTCCTCTAACAATGTACTGGAGACCCATCCTGTTCCATTCAAGTCTGGAGTGGGACTTGAACCCACAACCTTTTGGCTCTGAAATGAGTAGCCACCCACTCAACCAATGCTACTTCTGAGTCAAAAGTGAATTAGCAAAATATACACATGATTATTTTAATGTCAAATAAGAATAAATTTCAGAGTGTTTAAAAAAAAGTTTGGAATAATTTACTTCACAGGATAAAAGAGACAATTTAAAAAAAAAATTGAAGTAAGTTTAGATGTCAGATTTTGTGTTAGGGTGGATGCCTTTGGCCAAAGTTCAGTGTTCTTCTGTTAGAATTGGCAAGAAGCCTCCTGTCAGATTTGCTGCCTGGTGATGCAGTTCCAAATGCAGCAGACTTAACATTTTCTACACCAAATAAGGGGAAATTGACCAGAATCTCTAGTAGCTTTCCTCTTGTGCTCCATTAGTCTTGCTGTTCAGACATTCAGAATACCCTCACTGACCTGGGGAAGGATGTTTATCCTTTGTTATAGTCATACAGTGTGGAAGCATACCCTTTGGCCCAACTGGCCTATGCCGATCAACATGTCCCATCTACACTAGTCCCACCTGCCTATATTTGGCCCATATCCCTCTAAACCTGTCCTCTCCATGTACCTGTCTAATGTTTTTTAAACATTCCATACACCCATTACCCTTTGTGTAAAAGAATTTCCCATCAGGTTCTTATTAAATCTTACCCCCTCCCGCACCCCTCCACCCACTTCTCCCCCTTACCTTAAACCTATGTCCTCTGGTTCTCCATTCCCCTACTCTGGACAAGAGACTCTGCATCTACCCGATCTATTCCTCTCATGATTTTGTATACCTCTAGAAGATTACCCCTCATCCTCCTGCACTCCAAGGAATAAAGCCCTAGCCTCTGCTCAACCTCTCCCTATAGCTCAGTCCCTCAAGCCCTGGCAACATTCTGCTTTCTACCTCTTTTATCTCCTGCCATCCCAGGAATCAATCAAGGTGAACCTTCTCTGTACTCCCTCTTTGGCAAGAATGTCTTTCCTCAGATTAGGAGACCAAAACTGTACGCAATACTCCAGGTGTGGTCTCACCAATGCCCTGTACAACTGCAGCAGAACCTCCCTGCTCCTATACTCAAATCCCCTCGCTATGAATGCCAACATACCATTCGCTTTCTTCACTGCCTGCTGCACCTGCATGCCTACTTTCAATGACTGGTGTACCACGACACCCAGGTCTCGTTGCATCTCCCCTTTTCCTAATCGGCCACCATTCAGATAATAGTCTGCTTTCCTGTTCTTGCCACCAAAGTGGATAACCTCACATTTATCCACATTATACTGCATCTGCCATGCATTTGCCCACTCACCTAACCTATCCAAGTCACGTTGCAGCCTCCTAGCATCCTCCTCACAGCTAACACTGCCCCCCAGCTTCGTGTCATCCGCAAACTTGGAGATGTTGCATTCAATTCCCTCGTCCAAATCATTAATATATATTGTAAATAGCTGGGGTCCCAGCACTGAGCCTTGCGGTACCCCACTAGTCATTGCCTGCTATTCTGAAAAGGACCCGTTTATTCCTACTCTTTGCTTCCTGTCTGCCAGCCAGTTCTCTATCCACATCAATACTGAACCCACAATACCGTGTGCTTTAAGTTTGCATACTAATCTCTTATGTGGGACCTTGTCGAAAGCCTTCTGGAAGTCCAGATATAACACATCCACTGGTTCTCCCTTGTCCACTCTACTAGTTACATCCTCGAAAAATTCTATAAGATTCGTCAGACATGATTTACCTTTCATAAATCCATGCTGACTTTGTCCAATGATTTCACCACTTTCCAAATGTGCTGCTATCCCATCTTTAATAACTGACTCTAGCATTTCCCCCACTACCGATGTTAGATTAACTGGTCTGTAATTCCCCATTTTCTCTCTCCCTCCCTTTTTGAAAAGTGGGGTTACATTAGCTACCCTCCAATCCTCAGGAGTTGTAGTAGTTGTCAGGCTTCCTGCTTAACTGCGCTGTAGTTAAGCAGGAAGATGACGTTGTTCTTGCCAAATGATCTTGCGGTATGTAGGACTGAAAGACTTTGCCACAATATTTTTTTTAAGGAACTGGGAAAGGCCAATGACTCAAAAAATCCTGAAGCACCCGGCAGGAAATTACACTGAGTGCATTATCAAGGCATGTTCAAGCACCAACCACAATCCAACCAAACAAACATTTTGCATACATACCAGAAGATTGTGGTAAGAAAATTGAGGGGTGATTTGGCCTAGTCTTAAAATGAATTTACTGTCTTAATCACCATACTTTTAAACCAACATTTTACGATCTCTTTGTTCCCTTACCATTTCCCGCACATCTATAATGTCATTCAGGGTAATCAAACTTCCACTGCAGGCTGTGTGAGTGGGAATTCACAAGTTAAATTTAATTTCAAAGATATAGCATGGAAACAGGTTCTTCGGTCTACCAAGTCCACACTCCCCAGACGCCCTCTTCTCTCCTCCCCCATCAGGCCAGACTTTACAGAAACTTGAAAACGCACACCTCCAGATTCAAGGAAAGCTTCTTCCCAGCTGCTATTAGACAACTGAACCATCTTGTCACCAACTAGAGAACGGTTCTGACCTCCCATCTACCTCATTGGAGATCCTCAGACTAACGTTAATTGGATTTGATTGGACCTTATCTTTCACTAAATGTTATTTCCCTTATCCTGTATCTGTACACTGTGGACAGCTTGATTATAAGCGTGTACAGTCTTTCTGCCGACTCGATAGCATGCAACAACCTTTCACTGTACCTCGGTGTACATGACAATAAACTAAACTAGATCAATGTTATCCCACTTTTGCATCCATTCCCTACACCCTAGGGATAATTTACAGAGGCCAATTAACTTACAAACCTTCACGTCTTTGGGATGTGGGAGGAAACCGGAGCACCTGGTGGAAACCCACGTGGTCACAGGAAGGACATGCAAACTCCACACAGACAGTGCCCAAGGTCAGGATCGAACCTGGGTCTCTAGCTCTGTCAGGCAGCAACTCTACCAGTTGTGCCACTGTTCTGCCCTTGGTTGAATTTAGGAAGATTTGAAATTCCTGGTCTTCAGGTGCAGTGCAGCTCCATACTGTTCATTCAGTAACTCCAGATAGTCAGGACTTGGGTAAGCAGTGGCACTCATGTTTGAATGAGAACACTGTGGGTGCACACCATGACTAATATGCTGGCTGGATTGTATTAATTTAGGATTCCTTCAACATGTTGGCTCAAAGGTTGAACCAACTTTTGAAAGACTGCTAGCTGCCTAAATTGTTGAAGAACTATGTTCTCCTCTCTATTTCCTTGGACTGTGAAACATCCTTCTAAGGCTCGGACATTATTCCTTGAAGTGCAGACCTATAGAGGTGTATAAGATCATGAGGGGCATAATAGAGTGATTGATTGCAGTTTTTTTCCCAGGATTGGGGAATCAAGAACTAGAGGGCTCAGGTTTGAGGTGAGAGGGGAAAGATTGGAGAGGAACCTGGGAGGCAACTTTGTTTATGCCGAGGGTAGTGGGCATATGGAACAAGCTGCCAGACAAAGTGGTTACAGCAGGTACGATCGCACCATTTAAAAGACAGTTGGGCAGATACATTATAGGAAAGTTGATTAGGAGGGTGTCAGGGGTTATGGGGAGTAGGCACGAGAATAAGATAGATCAGCTGTGATTGAATGGTGGAGTAGACTTGATGGGCCGAATAGCCAAATTCTGCTCCTAAAACTTATGAACTTATGAATGGTTTGGGGAGATATGCATCAAGTGAGATGGGACATCTTGGTTGGCATGGACGTGTCATGCCAGAGGACCTGTTTCTGCGCTCTATCGTCCTTTGAGCAACACCAGCCAAAGCCGAGCTGCCTCAGACACCCTGCAGGATTTCAATTATTCACACTTCCAATCTGGCCATTCCGAATCTATCTGAGGCAGCAAGGGGTTTTATCTGTGAGCTGATCTGGCATTCTCAGCTGTGTTGCTGCCTTAGCAGGGAGTACCATGCTAAGCAGAGGCAAAGAATGGTCCTGAGAGAAGGGAAAATATTCAGACAGCTGGCTGAGTCATGCAGTGAGTTACATATTCCTTAACAATCAGCAGCATATCTTGAAAAGAGCTCCGTGGTATGTTGAGATCCACAAGGGCGTGTTACTATGTAGACATGGGTCACGTCCTTCGTTTAAGAAATTTAATTAGTGATATGAATGAGTCAGAACAATGTTATTTCAGTTTCTGGTGTCCATTTCACTTTGTGGTGTACTGATACAGTAAAAATGAGTGCATTTGAACAGTAGAAATGTTTCCAAATTGAATAACTATGACATTGTTTATGCTATGTGATGGCTCTTACAAATGTCTACAGATGCTCTGTTGAAAGCATTCTGACAGGTTGTATCACAGCTTGGTTTGGAACAGCTCTGCCTAAGACCACTAGAAATTAGAGCATTGTAGATGTCCATTACACAGACCAGAGGTCCCACTATTGACTCAGTCTACACTTCACGCTGCCTTGGAGAAGCAGCCATCGTAATCAGCCTTCATCCACCCTGGTCACCTTGTCCCTAAGTCTGTTCAGCAGGTTTGGGAACGGCCTCATCTAAGACTGCAAGAAATTGCAGAGATTTGTGATCACAGCCCAGACCAGCACACAAACCAACCTCCCTTCCATCGACTCCATCTACACCACGCTGCCTCGGCAAGGCCACCAGCATTATCAAGGCCCCGTCTTACCCCGGTCACTCCCGCTTCTCCTCTCTCCCATCATGCAAAAAGTACAGAAGTGTGAAAACACACACCTCCAGATTCAGGGACAGTTTCTTCCCAGCAGTTATCAGGCAACTGGACCATCCTATCACCAACTAGAGAGCGGTCCTGAGATATATCTACTGGATTGGATACCCTCGGACAATCTTTAATCGGACTTTACTGGACTTTATCTTGTGCTGACCATCAGATTAGTTGTAAATTATCCGGCATTTGCATCCACTCCCGACACACTCGGGGCAATTTTACAGATGCCAATTAATCTATAAACCCACACATCTTTAGGAAGTGAGAGGAAACCGAAGCACTTAGAGGAAACCCACATGGTCACGAGGAGAACCTGCAAACTCCACGCAGACAGCATCCAAGGTCGGGATCGAGCCCGGGTCTCTGGCGTTGTGAGGCAGCGGTTCAAGCAGCTGTGTCACTGTGCTGCCTCGTTATGAGTACTGTGTTTACAGGCTTGTTACGCTGCTGCAAGTAAAGAGCCTGTCCCACTTCGGCGATTTTAAGGCGACTGCCAGCGACTAGGCTGTCGCCGACAGTTCGCCGGGGTGTCGCGGGCATGATTGTGAGGAGTCTTCCAAAGATCGTAGTGGATCTCGGCGCGTCGCTGAGAAATCAAACGGTTTGAAATCTCTCGGCGACACCAGGCATCGTAGATTATTGCGGTCGCTGTCGCATGCTGTCCCCAGGTTTGATCGGTTCTCTTAAGATGCATTTAGAAGCACATAATAGTCATTTATTTGTCACATACACATAAATGTGCAGTGAAATGAAAAATTACCCGCAGTTCAACAATAAGACCAATAAGAATAATCAATAAAAATGCAATAACACATACAATCATAAACTAACACCAAACAAAAGAAACATCCATCACAGTGAGTCTCCTCCAGTCACCTCCTCACTGTGATGGAAGGCCAGAATGTATTTTTCTCTTCCCCTGCCCTCTTCTCCTGCGGTCAGGCTGTTGGAGTTGCCACGTCGGGGCGGTCGGGGCTCCCGACATTGAAGCCCCCGCCGGGCGGAGAAAATCCCGCGGCCTATTTCAGGCCGTGCCGGACGGAAGGTCCGCGGCGGGCCGACCAAAGCTCCGCGATTTGGGGCGGGCGAAGACGCTGTCGCTGCCGCTGCCGGAGCTCCCGATGTCGGCCCCCACCCAGGGGCCTGCGGGCTTCCGACGTCCAGGCGGCCCGCGCCGAAGCCTCCGGAGGCGAGTCGCAGCCGCTCCCGCAGCATCCGAAGGCAGCCAGCGCCCAGAGCCCAGGTGGTCCCAGCTGGAGGCCGCCAGCTCCAGGTGCATGGCCGGTGGTAGGCTGCAGCGGGAACGGAGACACAATACAATACAATACAATACAATATATCTTTATTGTCATTGTACCCAGGGGTACAACGAGATTGGGAATGCGCCTCCCATACGATGCAATAATTTAAGTAATTAACAGCAACCCAACGAAACGAAGCAATTGTAACAGTTTTTAGACAGGGTAAAGTGCAAGTTGATCTATGCGTTGTGGCCATCCGGCTCAGCAGGACCGGTTCATAGCAGCTATGGCCCTGGGGATGAAGCTGTTCCTGAGTCTGGAGGTGCGGGCGTAGAAGGCCTTGTATCGTCTGCCCGATGGTAGGAGTTCGAACACGACACTGAAACAAAGGTCGGGTCTCCGCTCGGGAGAGACAATGTTACAGTTCCCACCCCCCCCCACATAACACACAACTACATCATATTTAAACTACAATTAAGACAAAAACAACAAAAAACAGAAAAGACAAACGGACTGCAGGCAAGCCGCAGCTGCGAGGGCAGCGCTGGCTCCTCCTCCTCCTCCTCCTTATTAACATAAGTAAAGTCATTTCAAAATACCATAAAATGCTTGTGTTTAACCAATTTATTTACCGTCAGGACATTTGACAGGTAGATTGGAGGCGACAGTTTGACGGTCAGGTAAGTGTGGGAATTTCGTGATGTTTTTGGCCTCAGCCATTACATTTAAAGTGGGCTCCAAACCCAGATATTCAACCCAGAAACCAGATATGCATCTCCTGTACATTTTCAAAGAATGCCCACACATTTTTCACAAAAATCCACTGAACCACTTTTAAAATCGATTTTTTTTAATACAGCTATTAGTAAACTGGAAGTAAATCCAGTTTATTCCTTGTTACAGTGAAGCTTGGTTTTTAAGTAACCCATACAAGGTGTTATAGTTCAAAACTCTCAAGTACTTACCGACTTGTCAGTGATTTCAGCGAAAATCAGGACGCCGGAGAAGCATTGACAGCGTGGGAATTTCGCGATGTTTCAGAAGACGCTGTAATCTCGACCTGACTCGGCATTGTCGTGGTCATTGTCGTCGGGTAAAAGAAAAGTTTGGCGATCTGCTACGACTTTGACAGTCGCCGGCAGTCGCCAAAAAGATCGCCTAAGTGGGACAGGCCCTTAAGAATCTCACTGTTCCCTGTTTGGTACATATGACAATTCAACACTCTTGACTCTCTTCTATTGTAGGTCCATCGTTGGACGCAGGTTTTTCTTCATTATGGGAACCTTGTACCTTTACAGGTGTATCACCATGTACATCACCACTCTACCTGTGCCTGGAATGCACTTCCAGTGTGCACCAAAGGTAAGCGATTCTCACTAAGACCAGGGTCTTCGTGCATTATAGCCGCTTGTGAATTGTTTAATGAAGTTTTAGTGTTTTACTCCCCTTATTTAAGAAATGATAGAATGGCATGGGAGACTGTCAAGAACAGAGTCACTAGGGCTAATTCCTTCAATCCTAGAGGTTTCCTATCCCGAGAGACTGAAGAAATTAAATCTACCTTTACCAGAATGCTGCCTGGATTGGAGAGTAGACACAAAATCCTGGAGTAACTCAGAGGGTCACGCAACATCCCTCGAGAGAATATGGACAGGTGACTTTTTGGATGACTTCAAGCTGCTGGTCTGAAGAAGGGTCTAGACCCAAAACCTTTCCATATTCTCCAGGGATCCTACCTGACCCACTGAGTTACTCCAGCATTTTGTGACTTTCCTTGGTAGATCAGTCTGTACAGAGTTTGTACGTTCTTCCTGTGACCACATGGTTTTCTCCGGGTGCTCTGGTTTTTCTCCGGTGTGCTTCCCACACTCCAAAGGCATACAGGATTGTAGGTTAAATGGCGTTGGTATTGTAAATTGTCCCTAGCGTGTTAGTGTGCAGGTGATCGCTGGTTGGCGCGGACTCGGTGGGACAAAGTGCTGGTATCTCTAAAGTCTAAAATAAAGCCTAAAAAAAGCTGCAATTCCTTGTTTTCTCCCTTTCCTTGACAGTATATTAGCTATATGGAAACGTTGGTCAAACTTGTATTGTTTTCTCTGGAGCATAGGATGGTGAGGGGTGAGCTGATAAAAACGTAAAATAATGGAGGCATATATAGGGTAGACAGTAAGAACTTTTTTTGTAGATGGAAATATCAAAGATTAGTGAGCAGAGCTTTAAGGGGAGAAGGGCAAAGTTTAAAGGAGTTGTGCGGGACAGGTTTTGTTTTTACACAGAGTTTTGAGAGCCTGGAATGTGCTGCCAATAGTGATGTTGGAGGCAAATATGACCGAGGCTTTTCAATGGGCACATGGATATGCACAGACTGGAGGGACATGGATCAAATGCAGGCAGAGAGATTAGTTTAACTTGGCATTTTGTTCGGCATGGACTTCTTTAAGGGTGGTGAACCCTGGGAGTCTCTATGCTGGAGGATTGTGGAAATCAGATCGTTGCGAGTATTTAGTTTATTTTAAAGATACAGGGCAGAAACAGGCCCTTCAGCCCATCAAATTTGCGCTGACCAGCGATCCCCGCACATTTACACCATCCTACACACACTAGGGACAATTTACCCATACATCAACCTACGTCTTTGGAGTGTGGGAGGAAACCGAACATCTTGGAGAAAATCCACGTGGTCACGGGAGAATGTACAAACTCCGTACAGATCAGCCCTCAGCAAATTAAATGGCAGGGCAGGCTTAAGGGGCTGAGTGGCCTCACTACTCTTGTTGATGTTTCCTCCTGTGCGCTGAGATGGGAGCAGCACAGTGACACCACTAGTGGAGCTGCTGCCACACAGCGCCAGAGACCCCGCTTCAATCCTGACCCAATTGAGACCAAGAAATTCCTGCTTTTGCTGTGTGTTGCATCAGGTAATCTTCCCCAAACACCAATGGGGAAATTATAAGCTTGTGTTGGTGTTTGACAGAGAGAAACCGGCCCCTCGGATCCCTTTTAAATCTTTTCGTTTCTCTCCTTAACTTTATGCCCTCTACATTTAGACTCCTCTGGCCTGGGCAAAAGACGATGTCCATCCATCTTATCTATGCCCCCAGGATTTTATAAACCTCTATCAGGTCATTCCCCAATGTAATTAATTCAAGGGAAAACAGCTCCAGCCTCTCCTGTCTCTCCTTATCATTCAAGCCCTCCAGTCTCGGCAACATTCCTGTAGATATCTTCTCATGAGCTCAATCACATCATTTTAGTCGTATGGCGACCAGAACTGCACGCAATATTCCAGGCTACGATTTCACCAACGTCTTGTGCAGCTGTCACATGATGTCCCAAAGTATATTTCAAAAGATACCTCATGAAAATATATACAGGAAATACAATACAAAAAGTGTGTATCCTTCTTTACATTTATTGTGCCATCAAATCAATATATTTATTATAGACAATAGACAATAGGTGCAGGAGGAGGCCATTCGGCCCTTCGAGCCAGCACCGCCATTCAATGTGATCATGGCTGATCATTCTCAATCAGTACCCCGTTCCTGCCTTCTCCCCATACCCCCTGACTCCGCTATCCTTAAGAGCTCTATCTAGCTCTCTCTTGAATGCATTCAGAGAATTGGCCTCCACTGCCTTCTGAGGCAGAGAATTCCACAGATTCACAACTCTCTGACTGAAAAAGTTTTTCCTCATCTCAGTTCTAAATGGCCTACCCCTTATTCTTAAACTGTGGCCCCTTGTTCTGGACTCCCCCAACATTGGGAACATGTTTCCTGCCTCTAATGTGTCCAACCCCTTAATAATCTTATACATTTCGATAAGATCTCCTCTCATCCTTCTAAATTCCAGTGTATATTGTGCAAACAAACTTTTGCATTCCATCTACAACACATCAATGCCATTCCCATTTTCCCTTTCACAGTGTCCAGGCCCACTAAAAAAGAATGATCATGTTAATAGCATATCACATGGCAGGGAGGATTTAGCACCTTTAAGATGAGATGAAAGGAAATGTTTATGAGGAGAAAAAGAGTGCTCTGGGCAAAACCAGTGTTGTAAATTTCTTTAAATAACTTTAATTTGATCTTTTCTCAGAGGTTGGCAGTTGGCTCTGCAACGGTTTGTTCAAAAATATAAAGAAAACAAGGTTGGGAGTGCAATAATACATCTAAAATGTTTATTCTTTAGACTTTAGAGATAGAGCACGGAAACAGGCCCTTCAACTGAGTCCGTGCCGACCAGCAATACCCATACACTAGTTCTATCCTACACATTTAAGGGACAATTTACAATTTTGCCAAAGCCAATCAACCTACAAACCTGTACGTCTTTGGAGTGTGGGAGGAAACCGGAGCACTCAGAGAAAACCCACGCATGTCACAGGGAGAAGGTGCAAACTCCATATAGACAGCATCCGTAGTCAGGATCGAACTCGGTTCTGTGGAGCTGTAATGCAGCAACTCTGTCGCTGCCCCACTGTTTTGTCAGTGACTTAATGGATTGAACCCTCTATGCTGTCGCTCATTTGTGGTTGGGATTCACAGCACGTTAAACAACGTTAAAAAGGCCTAATATCTGGGGTTCTTAAGTTTAAAAACAGCTTAAGTTGACCTTTCCGTGCAAACTCTACGATGCACACATGCTGACATTGCCAAAAGCAAACTCCCACAAACATTGGAAATCTGAAATGCAAACAGAAAATGCTGAATGCTCCTAGCAGGTCAGCAAATAACTGCACAATGTAGCAAGCTTTCAAGCCAAAGATCTTTAGTTCAAAGAAATTCTGGAATATTGTACTAGTTTTCAGTATTGGTGATGAAACCACCAGAGCACATTTAAAAACTAGACACAAGGAACTGCAAAAGCTTTAACCTTGAGCAATAAACACAAAATGCTGGAGGAACTCAGCGGGTGAGAACTGACACAAAATGTCTATCCATGTCCTCCAGAGATGCTGTGTAGGAAGGAACTGCAGATGTTGTTTTATACTGAAGATAGACACACAGTGCTGTAATAACTCAGCAGGTCAGGCAGCATCCCTGGAGAAAAAGGATGGGTGATGTTTCAGAACGGGTCTGAAGAAGGGTTGTGACCTGAAACGCCACACATCCCTTTTCTCCAGAGACGCTGCCTGACTCGCTGAGTTCCTCCAGCACTTTGTGGGTTTTTTTAGACATTAAAAACCCATCTGGTTCTATAAGGAAAGGCTCATCATAGTGGGCTAGACTGGTACATGGATAGGACAGGTTTGGAGGGATAGGGGCCAAATGCGGGCAGGTGCGAATTTTGTAGCTGGGACATGTTGGCCAGTGTGGGAAAGTTGTGCCGAAGGGCCTGTTTCCATACTGTATCAATCTATGACGTTATGACCATTGGGCATGGAGGGGTGATAGAATATTAGGCAATGCAAAGTTTATGTCATGTTGACATAATATAAATATTGTAAGCAAACATAATGATAATGCTTGGTACAATGAATGATGGCAGAAAAATGCCCTCCAATGTAAGTGCAAATTTTATGATTCAATTAAAAATAAAAGTATTTATTGTCATGCGCACAAGTACAGTGAGGTACACTACCGTGAAGATCTTGCTCACGGCAGCATAACAGGCACATAGACTCAGTCAGCACACAAAAACATTACACGTACATCAATTATAAAATACTGCAAAAAATAGACTTAAAAAAAACAAATCAGGAGTGCAAAAGCACAATTAGAAAACAAGCCCATGGTAATAAAAGAGGTTTAGTTTAGTTTAGAGATACAGCATGGAAACAGACCCTTCGGCCCAGCGAATCCAAACTGATCATCGATCACCCATACACCCTAGTTCACTGTCATCCCACCATCTCATCCCCTCCCGAAACACTGAGGGCAATTTTGCAGAGACCAATTAACTTACAAAAAATGGTTTGCGGTATTCCGCTGCTGAGGTATGATTAGTGATGTGCAGGTACATCCTAAGGGCTGTATAGTTGCTGCCTTACAGCGCCAGATTCCCAGGTTCGGTCCAAACAATGGGAGCTGTCTGTATGAAGTTTGTATGTTCTCCCTGTGGCTTCTACATTCCAAAGATATACAGGTCTGTAGGTTAATTGGCTTTGGTAAAATGATCCCCAGTGTGCAGGATAGTGGTAGTGTATGGGGTGATCGCTGGTCAGCACGGAGACGTTGAGCTGAATAATCTGTTTCCGTGCTGTATCTCTCAAGTCCAAAGTAAAGTCTAAAGGTCGGTTCAAGAGTCTAGCGAAGTAGTTGTTCTTGAACCAAGTAGTGTGGGATATCAGGCTTCTGTACCTCCTGCCTGATGATAACAATGAGAAGAGGGCATGGGCTGGATGGTGGGGATCCTTGATGATGGATCCTGCCTAATTGAGGCAGCACCTCTTGCAGGTGTTTTTAATACGGCAGGGAGGGCTGTGCCCATGATAGACTGAGCTGATTTCACCACTTGCCTCTTGTGTTCCTATGCAATGGTATTGTACTAGCCGGCCACGATGCAACCAGTCGGGATGGTTTGTAACATTTGTAGAAGTTAGTGAGAGTACTCGGTGATGTGCCAAAAAAATTTCAACCTCTAGAAAGCAGAGATGCTAACGCACTTCCTTTGTGATTACATCGATGCGCAAGGCCCAAGAAATCATCGGAGATGTTAACCCACAGGAATTCAAAATTAATAAATCTCTACCACTGATCCACCAATGAAAACTGCCATGTGGTCTTCTGGCTTCCCCTTTCTGAAGTCAACAATGATATCCTTGGTTTCATTGACTTTGAGCATGAGGTTGTTGTGTCACCACTCAACCAAGTGTTCTACCTGTCTCCTGTGGGCTGACTCATTACTGCCCACGATTCAGCTGACTAAAGTGGTGCTGCCAACGAATGTACTGAAGACATTGGAGCGGTGCTTAGCCACACGCTCATGAGTGCAGAGAGTAGTGCAGGAGGACACGCACGCAGTCTGGGGTGCACCTGGTTTGATAGTCGGTGAGGAGGAGACCTTGTTACTGATCCACACTCATTGAGGTCTGCCAATGAGGATGGCAATGACTCAGTTGCAAAGGCCGGTAGAGAAGCCCAGGTCCTTCAGCTTGGTGATGAGTTTGGAAGGGGGGGGGGGGGGTGTAGTGTTGAAGACTCAGCTGTCGACAATGGACATCCCGATAGCCCAGAGCAACTGCAAGTCAGAATTTCATTGTCCTATCTGGGACATAAGACAATCAAACACTCTTGACTCTTGAGTGGAGAGCCACTGAAATAAATATTAACTTCCCCACTCAGCTGGTGTCCCTTGCATCGAATCAAAGTGGTGGATGCACTCGGTGAGTCAGGTAGCGTCTGTGGAGGGAATGGATGAATGATATTTTGGGTTGACCCCTCCATTCCCTCTACAGACGCTGCCTGACCCGCTGAGTTTCTCCAGCACTTTTTGTTCTTCTCAAGATTTGAGCTTCTGCAGTTCCTTCCATCTCCAGCACATATCCCTTGAATATTTTTGTTTAAAGTTATTGAATTAAATAAATTTGTGATAACAAACAGACAATTTTTAATGGTAAATGAGACCATAATACCAACAGCAATGTTAACTCAGCAGGACAGGCAGCATCTCTGGAGAGAAGGATTCCTTCTCTCTAGAGATGCTGCCTGTTCCGCTGTGTTAAGGGCCTGTCCCACTTTGGCGATGTTTTAGGTGACTGCCGGCGACTGTCATAGTCGTAGCAGATCGCCGAAAAACCGGCGACTGGACCCCCCCCCTACGACAATGTCTACAACAAGCTACAACTACCTAGTCGACGTCAAGCTACGGCAAGCTACCGACAACCGACGACCCAATCGTCGCGACTTAGGACGTCCACCTACAAACGCGCCTACGACAACCTGCGACCACACAGGCGACAACCTATGACAACTGAAGTCAACCTACATCTACCCGCGACAAGATATACGACAAGCTGCGACCCTGTCGGCAACAACTGAAGACAATTCACGTCATCTTCGCCTCCGGGGGTTTTGACGCTGGTACCTGTCACCACTTTGACGTGGGTTGACTGAGCTTATCGCCAATAGAATTCACCGAAGTCAGCACTGGCGACAACCTGGTGACAACCTACGACAGCACCTACATCAGAAGACATCAAGCTACGACCATTGTCGTCAAACCAACAGTTGCTGAAAATTTTTAAGCCCCTGTCCCACTTAGGTTATTTTTTAGGAGACTACAGGCAACAAGGATGTCGCCACACGGTCGCCGGGGTGTCGCCTGTATGGTCGTGAGTGGGCGTGCAGCGTAGGTTCACTAGGTTAATTCCCGGAATGGCGGGACTGTCGTATGTTGAAAGGCTGGAGCAATTAGGCTTGTATACACTGGAATTTAGAAGGATGAGGGGGGGTCTTATTGAAACATATAAGATAATTAGGGGATTGGACACAGTAGAGGCAGGAAACATGTTCCCAATGTTGGGGGAGTCCAGAACAAGGGGCCACAGTTTAAGAATAAGGGGTAGGCCATTTAGAACGGAGATGAGGAAGAACTTTTTCAGTCAGAGAGTGGTGAAGGTGTGGAATTCTCTGCCTCAGAAGGCAGTGGAGGCCAGTTCGTTGGATGCTTTCAAGAGAGAGCTGGATAGAGCTCTTAAGGATAGCGGAGTGAGGGGGTATGGGGAGAAGGCAGGAACGGGGTACTGATTGAGAGTGATCAGCCATGATCGCATTGAATGGCGGTGCTGGCTCGAAGGGCTGAATGGCCTACTCCTGCACCTATTGTCTATTGTCTATTGTCTCCAAAGTCGTAGTGTTTTTTTGGTCGCCCTGGATTTTGAAATGTTCACCATTTTTCGGCGACTGTTGGTTTGACGCCAATGAGCCTAGCTTGAGGTATCCTGACATAAGTGCTGTCATAGGTTGTCGCCAGGTGATGTAGGTTGTCGCCGGTGCTGACCGGTGAATTCCATTGGCGAAATCCTACGACAACCGGCGACAGGTACCGGAGGTGAAAACCGGAGGCGAAAATTACGTGAATTGTCTTCAGTTGACACCGACAGGGTCGTAGTTTGTCGCGGGTAGACGTAGGTTGACTTCAGTTGTTGTAGGTTGTCGCCTGCGTTGTCGTAGGTTGTCATGGGCGCGGTCGTAGGTAGACATCCTAAGTCACGACGATTGGGTCGCCGGTTGTCGGTAGCTTGCCGTAGCTTGACGTCCACTAGGTGGTAGGTTGTCGTAGCTTGTCGTAGACATTGTCGTGGGGGGGGTCCAGTCGCCGTTTTTTCAGCGAACTGCTGTGACTATTGCAGTCGCCTGCAGTCGCCTAAAAAATCACCTAAGTGGGACAGGGGCTTTACTCCACCTTTGTGTGTCTATTTTCGGTTTAAACCAGCATCTGCAGCTCCTTCTTACACAGCAATGTTAACTGATACTTGAAGATCGATGGGTAGCTTTCACCTCAGGGACATGTTGCACGGTTCATCATGGCAACATCATTGTACCGTGCTTGCAGCTTCAGTTTTTTAATCTCAATAAACTGATGTGTTTCTGTCCTCATGACCTGATTAAGTTACAAGGCACAAGAGAAACAGAGTACACTAGAAGTCTGTTTAATTTAAAAAACAATGGAACGATTCACGGTTCTAGTTCCAAGTGCGCAATTGAGTTTAAGGTGGATGTACCGTCTTTTAATTGAATATGACGCAAGAAATTCCATGGATGCCTAACTGTTGTTAAATTAAAGCAACATGCTCTTTTATTTAATTTTTACTGTTGTGCTAGTATATTGTTGGTCAGCACGGACGTTCCACACTATATTTCTAAACTAAAATGAACTATGTTCCAGTGGGGATACCTGATGTTGTAATCAGACCTCCAAGGTGACTTTAATCGCCTGACTGAACCTGCTTGGTTGTGGGGTGATTTAAGAACGTTGAACAGTACAGCACAGTACAGCCCACAACACCTGTGCTGACCAAGGGCAGAAGGCCTGTACTGACCAAGGGCAGAAGGCCTGTACTGACCAAGGGCAGAAGGCCTGTACTGACCAAGGGCAGAAGGCCTGTGCTGACCAAGGGCAGAAGGGCTGTACTGACCAAGGGCAGAAGGGCTGTACTGACCAAGGGCAGAAGGCCTGTGCTGACCAAGCCCACAACGCCTGTACTGACCAAGGGCAGAAGGCCTGTACTGACCAAGGGCAGAAGGGCTGTACTGACCAAGGGCAGAAGGCCTGTGCTGACCAAGGGCAGAAGGCCTGTGCTGACCAAGGGCAGAAGGCCTGTGCTGACCAAGGGCAGAAGGCCTGTGCTGACCAAGCCCACAACGCCTGTACTGACCAAGGGCAGAAGGCCTGTACTGACCAAGGGCAGAAGGGCTGTACTGACCAAGGGCAGAAGGCCTGTACTGACCAAGGGCAGAAGGCCTGTGCTGACCAAGGGCAGAAGGCCTGTGCTGACCAAGGGCAGAAGGCCTGTACTGACCAAGGGCTGTACTGTTTGACCACCTTGAGAGGAGTCTGCAAAATGTCTCACCCATTGTTTTCTTCTCTTGCAGCTGTATGGAGACTCTCAGGCCAAACTGCAACGAATCTTAAAGCTGATATCTGGTGGAGGGCTATCCATTACTGGGTCACACATCATGTGTGGAGACTTTCTCTACAGTGGTCACACTGTCATGTTGACCATCACTTACTTGTTTATAAAAGAATGTAAGTGGTTGCTGTGTGGGAAAAGCTGGTAATTTTATAACTTGGGCTGCTGCAGGGGTAGAGATGCATTGGTGCTCTGGTGCATTGTCGTAGGGTGTAGTGTAGTGAAATGTACGTTTGCATGTCTGACTTTTCATGTGAATCCCAGCTGGTATCAGCCGTCAGGGGACAAGAAGCAGATCCAAGCATTGCCCTAAGATGGTTAAAAAGGGTCCTTCAGAGACCGTGCTGGACATTCAGGGTTCAAGCCAAGGCCAGATCATCTACCAGGAATGCTTTTACCAAATTTCCTAATTTTTAGATGTGCAAGATTGATTTCTTAGTTTAGTTTAGAGATACAGCGCGGCCCGCAGAGTCTGCACCGACCAGCAATCACCTGTACATTAGTTTAATCCTACACGTTAGGGATAATTTACAGAAGCCAATTAACCTACAAAGTCTGATCAGGGATAGTGTGAGGGTCACCAATGAGGTAGATAGTAGTTCAGCACTGCTCTCTGGTTTGTGGTAGAATGATTCAGTTGGATGATAAGAGCTTGGAAGAAACTATCCCTGAATCTGGGGGTGTGCGTTTTCACAATTTTACACCTTTTGCTTGTTCGGAGAGTGGAGAAGTGGGAGTGGCCAGGGTGGCCTGTTTCCGTGCTGTAAGACTATGACTCCATGAATTAAATGATTGAATTAAGCAACATGTCAATTGGCCGTATATTGGCAGGCAGATTGTGGCCCGTTTTGCCCGCTTCTTGTATATGTTCAGTTGCTTGTAGGTCTTTGAAGGTTATTTGTGTTTAATTCTTTGTACATGATGGAAGGATTTTTTGCAGCCAGGTGCGAGAACATAAAGGCTTTCGTTAAATTCTTCAGTATTGCAGAACATTCTGTGACTTGTCAGTAGCTATATTTCCATATCCTGATATTTTCCAGATGGTATACACTAATGTATTGCACCACACCGCTCTCGGGAAAGCTCAGTTCTGATGAGCAGCAACTGCAATCATTTGATATAGGTTTAAACAACAGAGGATGATAGTAATGCAAGATTTTATTCCATGCTCAAAACCAACTAGCCTTAAGCCTGGGAGAGATCTAACGCATGAGGTGGCACAGTGACACAGCAGTAGAGCTGCTGCCTCTCAGCGCCTACCAGAGACTCAAACTCAGAGACCTGGTTTCGATCCTGACCTCGGATGCTGTCTGTGTGGTGTTTGCCCGTTTTCCGTCCCAAAGACATGCAGATTTATAGGTTAATTCGTTCTGTAAATTGTCCTTGGTATGTAGGATGGAACTAGTGTACGGGTGATCATGGTCTGGGTGGGCCAAAGAGCCTGTTTCCACACTGTATCTACAAACTAAAGGTACTTTAATATTGAACAAATATTTAAATCTTTTGACTGGAGAATGTTTGAAAACTGAGATCAGTTGACTGACACAACGCTTTTTTATTACTATTTCTTTTTATTTCTATTTCTTTTTATTTCTATCTATTTATTTTTTATTCCTAGTGAGCAGGGAGTGGATACGTAAGTGGGATAGCGTAGGACTAGTGTACGGGTGGGTGATCAATGGTCAATAGACAATAGGTGCAGGAGTAGGCCATTCGGCCCTTCGAGCCAGCACCGCCATTCAATGTGATCATGGCTGATCATTCTCAATCAGTACCCCGTTCCTGCCTTCTCCCCGTACCCCCTGACTCCGCTATCATTAAGAGCTCTATCTAGCTCTCTCTTGAATGCATTCAGAGAATTGGCCTCCACTGCCTTCTGAGGCAGAGAATTCCACAGATTCACAACTCTCTGACTGAAAAAGGTTTTCCTCATCTCCGTTCTAAATGGCCTACCCCTATATTCTTAAACTGTGGCCCCTGGTTCTGGACCTCCCCAACATTGGGAACATGTTTCCTGCCTCTAACGTGTCCAACCCCTTAATAATCTTGTACGTTTCGATGGATTCGGTTGCGGATGTGTCTGCTTCCACACTATCTCCAATCTAAAGTAAACTAAATAGAGAACATTACAGCCATTTCCTGCTGCTCTGATACAATTAAAAATAAAATTCAGTATATTCAAAGAGTTTGAACTTCCTGCCCATAAGTATTCCACACTCAGGCTCCGAAACTAATTTGCGGCTCCCCATATGTTTCGCCTTACAAACCCTGAGGGGCAAATGATCATATTTGGTGATGCAGTGGCCCAGTTGCCAGCAACACAAATATTGTTCCATTGGCAAACATTCATGTATTTAGCTCTGAGCCATGAGACTCTTCGAACACAGATAGCATAGCTGCAAAATCTGACTCACTTGACCAGGATCCTCACTTTCTATAAGCAGACAGTGGCAGAACTCTGACCTAATTTATTGCTTGCTTATCCCCAGGGAGTTAAGGCTGACTCTGGTCCAAGATGATTGCATGCAGTTCAGTACAGTTTGTGACACGGGGTGGGGGGAGAATCTCTGATACAATGAGTAGACACACAGGGGTATTCAACCCTG
The DNA here is from genome assembly GCF_053455715.1 of Rhinoraja longicauda. Taxonomy (NCBI): domain Eukaryota; kingdom Metazoa; phylum Chordata; class Chondrichthyes; order Rajiformes; family Arhynchobatidae; genus Rhinoraja; species Rhinoraja longicauda. The sequence goes on from NC_135953.1 coordinate 102,811,829, forward strand.
CTCTTCCATGCTTTTCCCTGTTTTTTTACTTTATTTTTGCCTTTATTATAACTTTGCAATAGGCATAACCAACATAAGTGTGTGTAGCCGTGTAATAGTTCCCAGAGGCAGCAATTGGTGATATGCATGTGTAAGATTTTATAACCATATAACCATATAACAACTACAGCATGGAAACAGGCCTGTCCGGCCCTACCAGTCCACGCCGACCATTCTCCCTGACCTAGTCTCATCTACCTGCACTCAGACCATAACCCTCTAATCCCCTCCTATCCATATACTTATCCAATTTACTCTTAAATAATAAAATCGAGCCAGCCTCCACCACTTCCACCGGAAGCCCATTCCATACAGCCACCACCCTCTGAGTAAAGAAGTTCCCCCTCATGTTACCCCTAAACCTTTGTCCCTCAATTCTGAAGCTATGTCCCCTTGTTGGAATCTTCCCCACTCTCAAAGGGAAAAGCCTACCCACGTCAACTCTGTCCGTCCCTCTCAAAATTTAAAAAACCTCTATCAAGTCCCCCCTCAACCTTCTACGCTCCAAAGAATAAAGACCCAACCTGTTCAACCTCTCTCTGTAGCCTAAGTGCTGAAACCCAGGCAACATTCTAGTAAATCTCCTTTGTACCCTCTCCATTTTGTCGACATCCTTCCTATAATTTGGCGACCAGAACTGCACACCATACTCCAGATTCGGCCTCACCAATGCCCTGTACAATTTTAACATTACATCCCAACTTCTATACTCGATGCTCTGATTTATAAAGGCAAGCATACCAAACGCCCTCTTCACCACCCTATCCACATGAGATTCCACCTTCAGGGAACAATGCACAGTTATTCCCAGATCCCTCTGTTCCACTGCATTCCTCAATTCCCTACCATTTACCCTGTACGTCCTATTTTGATTTGTCCTACCAAAATGCAGCACCTCACACTTATCAGCATTAAACTCCATCTGCCATCTTTCAGCCCACCCTTCCAAAAGGCCCAAGTCTCTCTGTAGACTTTGAAAATCTACCTCACTATCAACTACACCACCTATCTTAGTATCATCTGCATATTTACAATCCAATTTGCCACACCATCATCCAGATCATTAATGTAAATGACAAACAACAGTGGACCCAACACAGATCCTTGGGGTACTCCACTAGATACTGGCCTCCAACCTGACATACAATTGTCAACCGTTACCCTCTGGTATCTCCCATTCAGCCATTGTTGAATCCATCTTGCAACCTCACTATTAATACCCAACGATTTAACCTTCTTAATCAACCTTCCATGTGGAACCTTGTCAAATGCCTTACTGAAGTCCATATAGACAACATCCACAGCCTTGCCCTTATCAATTTCCCTGGTAACCTCTTAAAAAAATTCAAGAAGATTAGTCAAACATGACCTTCCAGGCACAAATCCATGTTGACTGTTTCTAATCAGGCCTTGATTATCCAAATAATTAAATATATTGTCCCCAAGTATCTTTTCCATTAATTTTCCCACCACAGACGTCAAACTAATAGGTCTATAATTGCTAGGTTTACTTTTAGAACCTTTTTTAAACAAAGGCACAACATGCGCAATGCGCCAATCTTCCGGCACCATCCCCGTTTCTAATGACGTTTGAAATATTTCCGTCATAGCCCCTGCTATTTCTGCACTAACTTCCCTCAATGTCCTAGGGAATATCCTATCAGGACCTGGAGACTTATCCACTTTTATATTTTTCAAAAGTGTCCGTACCTCCTCTTCTTTAATCCTCCTAATTTCCATCACTACTCTACTTGTTTCGCTTACCTCACATAATTCAATATTCTTCTCCTCGGTAAATACCGAAGAAAAGAAATTGTTTAATATCTCCCCCATTTCTTCCGGCTCAGCACATAGCTGTCCACTCTGACTCTCTAATGGACCAATTTTATCCCTCACTATCCTTTTGCTATTGACATATCTGTAGAACCCCTTGGGGTTTACTTTTACATTACTTGCCAAAGCAGCCTCATATCTTTTTTTCGCTTTTCTAATTTCCTTCTTAAGATTCCTTTTACATTCTTTATATTCCTCAAGAACCTCATTTACTCCCTGCCGCTTATATTTATTGTATATCTCCCTCTTTTTCCGAACCAAGTGTCCAATTTCCCTGGAAAACCACGGCTCTTTCAAATTATTATTCTTTCCTTTCCACCGAACAGGGACATAAAGACTCTGTACTCTCAAAATTTCACCTTTAAATATCCTCCATTTCTCTGTTATATCCTTTTCATAAAACAAAAATTTCCATTTCACTCCTTTTAAATCCTTTCTCATCTCCTCAAAATTAGCCTTTCTCCAATCCAAAATCTCAACCCTTGGTCCAGATTTGACCTTCTCCATAATGATATTGAAACTAATGGCATTGTGATCACTAGACCCAAAGTGCTCCTCAACACATACCTCCGTCACCTGACCCATCTCATTTCCTAACAGGAGGTCCAACACTGCCCCTTCTCTGGTAGGCACCTCTACGTATTGCTGCAAAAAACTATCCTGCACACATTTTACAAACTCCAAACCATCCAGCCCTTTAACAGAATGTGATTCCCAGTCTATATACTACATTTAACTACAAAGTTTAACTGGAATAATCAATTTATTCATCTGGACATTGGAAGTAAAGTACATCTGCCAGCTGTGGTCGAGCCAGAGTACCGGAGCCCTGGCTGTAGGGGGCAAATGTGACCTGCCGATCAGCGCAGAAGTCACGATGAGATTGAGTTTGGCCGTCTCACCCAGCCCCAGGAGCCACATTTTCGGGGGATTTCGGAGGGAGATTTTGCCCGTGTTAAGGGGGGGGGGGGGGGGGTGGACCACCAGTTACCAGAAATTCAGCATTGGATCAGTAATGGGGAAATATTTGATACAATATTTGTATCTGCACAATACCATAAAGTGAGACGTTGCAATGTTGAAAATTACATTAATGCACAACTTTGAACAATATTTCACATATTAGCACCACCAGTGCGTCGTACTGTAATTTAGGCGTGGGATATTCCTCCATACTTTTTCCAAACATCCAAGACGTGATATTCAAAATACCTTTCTCACCCATCTTTTCAACCACATTTGTCCAAACAACTGCAGATGCTGTTCATTCACAGAAAAAAGCAGCTTTTAGACAATAGACAATAGACAATAGGTGCAGGAGTAGGCCATTCAGCCCTTCGAGCCAGCACCGCCATTCAATGCGATCATGGCTGATCACTATCAATCAGTACCCCGTTCCTGCCTTCTCCCCATACCCCCTCACTCCGCTATCCTTAAGAGCTCTATCCAGCTCTCTCTTGAAAGCATCCAACGAACTGGCCTCCACTGCCTTCTGAGGCAGAGAATTCCACACCTTCACCACCCTCTGACTGAAAAAGTTCTTCCTCATCTCCGTTCTAAATGGCCTACCCCTTATTCTCAAACTGTGGCCCCTTGTTCTGGACTCCCCATTACTAATGCTAAAGACTCAAATTGAATGTTGCTTAAAGATTTCATCATTATAAACTTGCATTCTTTGTCAGATGTTCTGCAGGACTGCATTAGATATACTGATAGTTACTCTTTGCATCATCAAACACAGTGCTGCCTCCAAAGCCGACCTACTGTGCCCAAACTAGAAACTGTAAATGCTGGTTTGCAAATAAAAAGACACAAAGTGCTGGATTAACTTCGCGGGTCAGGCAGCATCTCTGGAGGAAATGCACCGGCAAAATTCTCAGGTTGAATCTGATGAAGGGTCTCAACCCAAAATGTTGTCTATTCATGTCATCCAGAGATGTTGCCTAACCTGCTGATTTACACCAGCACTTTGTGTCTTTTTCTAACATAACACATTTTTATGTGTCTATATGTATGCACCTTGAACTGATGTTCATACATTACATGGGAATGTGAATGCTATTGGATACCACAGACACTCGAGGGGACCTGGTCTCAACATCCTTGCTTCGGGGACCATTCCAGTGCATCTGCTATTCTAGGCAACATTTCCAGGTTCACTGGTCACTGATGGATTAGGCCCATCAACGATCCTCTTCCCCAGCCAACACTCCATTCACTTCTAAATCAGCTGACTAGGTCAGGCAGAATAGGCACAGATACATATCTGCACTGCAGGCTTTCCCAAGGTACAGAGGTGTGTCCCAGAGAGAGCTTCCTGGCAATTCCTGCAGGAACATCGAGCTACAACACTGGAGGTTCTCTGTCAGGCTAGTTAACAATCCTGTGTTGGAAGGGATGTCCTGTTTACAGTGGAAAATTGTCTACCTCTGTTCAAAGCAACATCCTCTTCCTTACATGTAGGAAGGAACTGCAAATGCTGGTTTAGATCAACGATAGACACAAAATGCTGGAGTAACACAGCGGGACAGGCAGCATCTCTGGAGAGAAGGAATGGGTGACAATTCGAGTTGAGACCCTTCTTCAGATGGGAAGGGTCCGAAGAAGACGAAAGAATGTATCGACTGGCTTTATATTCACTGGAATTTAGAAGGATGAGAGCAAATTTTATAGAAACATATATAATTCTTAAGGGACTGGACATGCTAGATGCACAAAAAATGTTCCCGATGTGGGGGGAGTCCAGAACCAGGGGTCACAGTTTAAGAATAAGGGGTAGACCATTTAGGACTGAGATGAGGAAAGACTTTTTCACCCAGAGAGTTGTGAATCTGTGGACTGCTCTTCCACAGAAGGCAGTGGAGGCCAATTCACTGGATCATATTAAATGTAGTGCTGGCTCAAAGGGCCGAATGGCCTACTCCTGGACCTATTTTCTGTTTCATAGTCTGAAACATCTATTTTCTATGTTTCATTGTCTGAAACATTCAGACTTCTCCAGTCTGAAGAACGGTCTCAACCCGAAATGTCGCCCATTCCTTCTCTCCAGAAATGCTGCCTGTCGCACTGTGTTACTCCAGCATTTTGTGTCTATCCTCTTCCTTACATTTGAAATGCATTGCATCTTCAGCAATGGAGAGGAGAAATATTTGCAGCCACGTTTTTTGTACAGAGAGCGATAGTTCATCTATCGAAGTCATTGAGCAGACTTTAATATAGTTTTTAAATGTTTTCTTGGGTAATTGTTTCAATTGTTTTTAGGGATTCAGTGAGTGACTTAATATTCACTGCTGGGTAGGAATCAATTAGAGTGAATCAAGAAAAAAAGAGTCAGAAACAGGAGTAGGAGGAGGTCAATCTGAGAAACATGTATTTATTCCCATTCGTTGCTTTCTGTATAGACAATAGACAATAGGTGCAGGAGTAGGCCATTCGGCCCTTCGAGCCAGCACCGCCATTCAATGTGATCATGGCTACTCATTGTCAATCAGTACCCCGTTCCTGCTTTCTCCCCAAACCCCCTGACTCCGCTATCCTTAAGAGCTCTATCTAGCTCTCTCTTGAATGTATTCAGAGAATTGGCCTCCACTGCCCTCTGAGGCAGAGAATTCCACAGATTCACAACTCTCTGACTGAAAAGTTTTTCCTCATCTCTGTTCTAAATGGCCTACCCCTTATTCTTAAACTGTGGCCCCTGGTTCTGGACTCCCCCAACATTGGGAACATGTTTCCTGCCTCTAATGTGTCCAACCCCTTAATAATCTTATACGTTTCGATAAGATCCCCTCTCATCCGTCTAAATTCCAGTGTATACAAGCCTAGTCGCTCCAGTCTTTCAACATATGACAGTCAACATATGACAGTATGATAACCAATTCTCAATCCATGTCTGTATATAGAACCCACGACTCTACGTTGTCTAACTGGTTCACTGGTTTGCATGCCTGTTATGGAATATAGAATACAGCTCAGGAGCAGGCCCTCTATCTCAAAATGTCTGTGCCGAATTTGATGCCAAGATAAAGGAATCTCATTTGCCTGCACCTGATCCATATCCCTCCATTCCTTGCAAATCCATGTGCCTATCAGAAAGCTTTTTAAAATGCCACTAAGGTATCTGCCTCAATAAGAAACCCCGGAAGCACATTCCAGGCACCCACTGGCCTCTGTGCAAAAAAAAACGTACCCCGCACTACTTCTTTATACTATGTCTTTCTCCCTTAAAACCATGCCTTCTCGCCCTTGACAATTCTACCCTGAAGAAAAGTTTTTGACTGTCTACCTTATCTATGCCTCTTGTAATTTTATATACTTCTACCAGGTCTCCCACTCAACTCTAACGTTCCCGATAAAACAATCCAAGTTTGTCCAACCTCTCCTTATAGCTAATACCCTCTAATCCAGGCTGCATTCTGGTAAATCTCTTTTGCACCCTCTCCAAAGAATCTACATCCTTTCTGCACACAATACTCTAAATGCAGCCTTGCCAAAGTTTTTTAGAGCTGCATCATGATTTCCTGCCTGTTATACTCTCATACAAATGAAGGTGATCATACCATACACTACAATACCATAGAACTCATAAAATCAATGATTCAATTATACTTATCACATATACGTAGGTGCAGTGAAATTAATTCTTTGTTTTTGCATACAATACACAAAGTACACAAAGAGTTGCCATGTATCTAGTGCTGACGAAGTTACAAAAGTACTCATTGGAGTCTTGATGGTCTCGCTTTGTTCTCAACATCTCACCCCCCCCCCCCCCCACCACCCGTCCTAAAATCGGCTGGTCCACTAAAATCTTAGTGGAGTAAAAGGTAAATGCAGATAAAGAAGGTGAAATTCTAGCCCAAGGATTTTTTAGTTGATATAAATACAGTGGTTCAAGATCCTAATGTTGTTATCTTTGCTTTCCAGATTCACCTCGTCGATCGTGGTGGTACTCATGGTATCTGTGGTTCTGCTGGCTTCTCAGTGCAGTAGGAATCATATGCATCCTAATAGCACATGAACATTACAGTGTGGATGTCTTAGTGGCCTATTACATTACGACAAGACTCTTCTGGTGGTACCACACCATGGCCAATATCCCGGTGAGTTTCTAATGCTTCATAGAAATACATTTTCAAGATTATTCTCTGGACCGTCACACTTTCAAGCAAAACAAAAATATCCTCCATTTTACTGCTCTACTGATCTGCCGTTCCTTGTTTCTTCATTTTACTGCGCCACTGTGAAATCTCTCCAAAGTGAAAGGCCTAGATAGAGTGGATATGGAGAGGATGTTTCCACTGGTGGGAGAGACTAGGATCAGAGGTCATAGCCTCAGAATTAAAGGACGTTCCTTGAGGAAGGAGATGAGGAGGAATTTCTTTAGTCAGAGGGTGGTGAATCTGGAATTCATTGCCACAGATGGCTATGGAGGCCGTCAATGGATATCTTCAATGCGGAGATTGAGATTCTTGATTAGTACAGATGTCAGGGGATTATGGGGAGAAGGAAGGAGCATGGGGTTGAGAGGGAAAGATAGATCAGCCATGATTGAATGTGGGAGTAGACGATGGGTCGAATGTCCTAATTCTATTCCCATAACTTATGAATGATGAACTTATGAAAGTTTGCCTACTCTGAGGTTCTTCTCTCCCAAATGGGAGTTCCGAGACCCTCTCTCGCTGCTATGCTCCCCCTTTGTGCCACCGATGCTGCCTGACACACTGAGTTACTCCAGCACTTTGTATTTTGGTCAAGAAATATCCAAGTTCCTTTCTTCCCTTTCCAACACACCCCCGCTCCTCTCCCATACCCTTCCACACCTCATATTCCCCTTCTTGACTGTCTTACTTCTCTAATGAAAAGCTCATGAAACTGTTGAGAACGGTCATGGAACTTGCAAAGTTTGGCTCCCATGTGATTTTTTTCAACATCAGTGGTAAAGAAAGTTACAATTTTATTTACCTAATGAAAAACTGGATTTTACTAAGTCAATTCTGTTTCACAGAACCAATATTTTGACAAAATTATTCTATAAACCTTACAAATGAATATTGTAATCTTTGAGACATTCACACAGAGCATTGGAGTGAATCAGACCACCGTTTAAATCCCATTTTATGGCAGTAATACAATTTCTAGGCCATAGTGTCTTTAGCTCCTTCGTTTAAGGAGAATTTAAATGACTAAATTTACTAAATTAGATGAAAGAACTAAATAGCGAAATCCTTTTTCCCCCGGGGTGCAAATGTTCAACACTAGAGGGCATAGCTATATGGTGAGAAGGGGAAGATTTAATGGAGACATGCGAGGCAAGTAGGGGCCTGGAGCTCATTGCCACGGGTGGTGGTAGAGGAAGATAAGATAGTGGCATTTAAGAGGCTTTCAGATAGGCACATGGAAGTAGAGGGATATGGATCATGCGTAGGCAGATGAGATCAGTTTAACTTGACATTATGTCCGTCACAAACATTGTGGACGTAGAGCCCATATCTTTGCTGTACAGTTCTATGTTCTATGTAAATGTACACTTGGTTTCCTCTACTTTTTCCACCCTCTGGCCTGTAGTGTGCGTTTCATTGGGATAATTGGGGAGATACTTTCTTGACACAGGTGAGGTCCTGCAGGACAGAAGAGTAGCCAATGTTGTTCCTTTGTTTAAGAGGGGAAATAGAGATAGAGTCATAGAGTCATACAGTGTGGAAACAGGCCCTTCAGCAAAACTTGCCCACACCAGCCAACATGTCCCATCTACACTAGTCCCATCTGCCTGCGTTTGGCCAATATCCCTCTAAACGTGTCCTATCCATGTACTCGTCTGAATGTTTCTTAAACGTTGCACGAGTACCTGTCTCAACTTGGTTGAGGCGTTGAGTATAAGAGTCAGGAAGTCTCGTTGCAACTTTATAGAACTTTGGTTCAGCCACATTTGGATTGTTATGTGCAGTTCTGGTCACCCCATCACAGGAAGGATGTGGAGGCTCTGGATAGGGTGCAGACATTTACCAGAACGCTACCTGGAATACAAGGCAATACCTTTAAGGAGAGATTAGACAAACTTGGATTGTTTTCTATGGAGTGGCATATATTGAGGGGAGACCTGATAGAAGTTTATGAAATTAAGAGAGGCATACATAGCGAAGACGGTCAGAACCTTTTTCCCAGGGTAGAAATGTTAGAGACTAGAGGGTGGAGATTTAAGGCCAGAGGGACAAAGTTTTAAAGGATAATAGACTGAGGTGGACCCGTTGGGTCCAAATCTCTCCTGCGTGCCCGGCAACCCTCTCCAATTGACGAAGCCCGTTGTCAGGCAGGGAGTCCCCCGGGGTTGAGGGCGGGCGAGGGGGGACAAGGAAGGGGAGAGGGTACCACTCACCTCGGCCCCGTGCTGCCAGCGCTGCAGCCAGAGTGTCCTCCCCTCCCCACCCCCCACCCACTCCATCCCCCCCTCAATCCCCCTTAAAACTCCCCAAAACCTCTCCTGCATTGGTCTAGCATCCTCCACTCCCCTCCCCAATCCCCCCTTCCCACTCCCGCCTCCCCCCACCACCACCCAACTCTCCCCTCCCCCCTCACCCCATCCCCCACTCCCCCCCTCACCCCATCCCCCACTCCCCCCTCTCAACCCACTCCCCTCCCCCAACCCCACTCCTCCCCTCCCACATACCCCACTGCCCCCCACCCTTCCCCTCCCTCCCCACTCCCACTCCCCCCATCCCTTCCCTCCCCCACCTCCACTCCCCCTCCTCCTCCTCCCCTAACCCCCACTCCACCCTCGCCTCCCACGTCACCTCCCCCCATCCGCTCCCCCCCACCCCACCCCCTCCCATCACACCCCCACTCCCCCCACCCTTCCCCTCCTCCCCACTACCCCCACTCCCCTCCCTACCCCCACCTCCCCCTCCCCACCCCACCTTCCCCCACCTTTCCCCTCCTCTCTCCCCACTCCCCTCCCATTCCCCCCCTCCCCCCCCCCCCATACCCCATCCCGTTCACCCCTGTTGGATTCTGTGCACGTGTAGTATGTCGAAATGCATTGAAAACGCACAATCACGTGTCCGGAAGTGAGCGGCGGCTCACTACGGATCCATACTGTTTGCACCATCGCAAAGGCGACCTATCGCAAGTCGAACCATCGTAACCTGGGGAGTAACTCAATGGGCCAGGCAACATCTCTAGAGAAAAAGGATGGGTGGCGTTTTGGGTTGGGACTCTTCTTCAAACCTCTTTTCTCTCTGTGCTTTTTTCTATGGGAAGGAATCCTCAATTGACCCCTATCTCCACCGGTCCTCCTCCTCTTGGACTCTCCCGGATGGCTTTCTACCGTTTCCAGACCTTCTCATTAATAACTGCCGGCGGGATGTCAACCATCTTAATTTTTCTACTTCCCTTACCTTCGCTAACCTCTGAACGTACAATTATAAACAAAATATTGAGACCCTCTTGTTTGTTCTCAACAGACCTTGAAAACCCCGTCACAGGCCAATCAGTTTTCCCAGGTCTGGTGGTTCCAGCCTTTCCTTTTCCTTGAGAAGAACGTGCACTCATCGGTTCCGTGCTCCTACATGGGGCCTATCTCCTGGCCTCCAAGCTGCCTGAAGTTGCCATGTTGGAGATACTCCAGGGTTCAGAAATTGTGAAGCAACCACATGGACAAAGTATTGTATTGTTTCCTGCTCCACACTCATCGAAAGAGAAAAAAATATCTTTTTGCTTTACATTCAGTTCCATCTAATAAATTGATCAAATATTTTTTCCCCAACGGCTTGAAGAAAAGCTTAAGAAATCGAAGGTATTGGGGAGCTAATGTTGAGCAAGTTCCATTGGCCTTTTTAATGTGCATTTAACTTCAACCTTAACAGCCACAAGAAAGGCATTTGAAATTAAGTACAGTGGCCTCCATAATGGATGTTTCTTTTTTTTGTGTTGGTTTGTGATTGTGTGTGTTATTGCTTATTTTCGGGATGGATCTTAGCGGCACAGTGGCACAGCTGGTAGAGCTTCTGCCTCTTAGCGCTAGAGACCCAGGTTCGGTCCTGGCAGCGGTTGCTGTTTGTGTGGCGTTTGCCCATTCTTCCTGTGGCCACGTGGGTTTTCTCCCATATCTCAAGGACGTATGGATTTGTAATCCTTTGCAAATTGATCTCTGCAAAATCGCCCCCTAGTGTGTAGGGAATGGATGTGAAAGAGGGATAACATAGATCTAATGTGAATGGGTGATCGATGGTTGGCATGGACTCAATGGGCAGAAAGCCCTGTTTCCATGCTGTATCTATCAATCAATTAATTGAACTAGGTCTCAGCGGTGACCTAGGTTACAAAGATATACACTCAAATTATCTGCAAATATAGTCCTCCCATTATAGAACATGTTACTTGAAAGGCACAGCTGGGAGTGCTATCTATTCTACTGATTATGATTTAGCAGATTTATGCAACAAATTATTTTGCACATTATTTCTGATGAAACTGTGAACTTTGAATTACCAGCATAACTGTCCCATCTCCACACAAACTGAGATTCCATCATGAATGGTTGGTCGTTTCAAAGCTTGCAGTATTTGCCAAAGAAAAGGCCAAAAAATAACGGAACGAGGGGTCTTGTTCTGGGAAAGCTGCTTTCTCTTTTCATTCTGAACACGCAACAAGGAAAATAAGGTTTGTAGGCTCCTCCCTGCCAAAGGCTTACATGTAGATACACCACAGAAATTTTCAGTTCAGATAGGAGAAAACACAGTTGACTTTTGTGCCATTGACTGGGGGTGGGGAGGCATCAGGCAGCAGACTCCTGATTGCTATGAAAGGACTGATGGTAGAATCGGGCAAAGGCAAATGTTGGGGCCGGCCTGTGATGTCTTTGCTGGTGCTCTCACTATTAAACGCTGGCAAGCCAGACTTGCAAGTGAAATGAGCACTGGGCTGACTTCTGCAGAACTGCCTGTCGGCTGTTTTCTTAGTATGGGATCACAACTTTTCAGTTGGAAAGATGAAAGAGGGGAGAAGGAAATGTCCTTCATCAAATGTAGGTCAGTACAATCCGCAGTGATTTTTTTAAATAGATCAACACACAGTTGAAGATGAGGTTCCGAAACAATTGTTAGTTGATATTCAAAAGTTAAACGCTGACAGCAGTTGCATTGTTTAATTTTGAAGTTTATTATTTTATGTCTGCAGTGGCCAGGAATTTTTTTGATGTTTGCCTTGAATATTTATAGTTTTTCTTTTATCAGCTAAATTCCATTGACTAAAATTTGATTTATTACAACTTGTTTTAATCTAAATCATTGTCCACTGTGAAAGCAATGTATTTATATATTGTACACCACTTTCAGTAAAAGAGAACAAATACATACAACTCGTTATAAAGATCAGTGTTGCAAGTATATTGAATTTACAAAGCATTCTTTTTCTTAATTAATTCATATTACCACGTGTTAGTCCATATGATCATTCCTTGAAAGGATAGACCATCTTTGCTAAATCTTACTGGTGCCAAATATATCTATTATCCTTACAAATAAAGTTTTTGCAGAATGTAAAATAAATATTGAAGGTAGACACAAAGTGCTGGAGTAACTCAGCGGATCAGGCAACATCTCTGGAGAAAAAGGATGGGTGTCATTTGGGGTCGAGACCTTTCTTCAGACTGAAAGTAGTGGTGAGGGCCCCTACCTTCTAGAGTAGAGGACCCCTACCACCCCAGCAACGGACTGTTCCAGCTGCTACGGTCAGGCAAACGCCTCTGCTGTCACGCTGTGAAACCAGAGAGGATGAGACAGAGTTTCTTCCCACAGGCCATCAGGACTGTTAACTCTCATATCACCAGGGACTAATTTAATTTACTGTATTAATTTATTTTTTGTGTTACATATTTTTTATTTCTATTCTGTTTTGTAGTTTAGCACAATCCGCAGGCATTGCCACTTTCATTTCACTGCACATCTTGTATATGTATGTGACAAATAAACTGACTTGACATGACTTGAGGGAACTGGAGGTAAAGTAAAAGGCCAAAAGCAGGACCGGCAACAAATGGCTAAGGAAGGGTGGAGCCCATAATGGCCCATTGTTGGCTGGGGAAGAGGTGATAACGAAGCGATACAAGGATGCAAACAGTGGAACTAGTAGGATGACTAGAGTGGGGGAGGGAATGCAGAAGTTACTTGAAATTAGAGAAATCAGAATTCATATTTCTGGGCTATAAGCTGCCCAAGTGAAATAAATATTGCTGTTTACTCCTGAGTTGAGAGCAACCACATTGCTTTTTTGGTGAAAAGGTAGGCTCCTGCTGGTGGAGAGGCTGCAGTTGTTTCATGAGCAGGCATTTCAATCTCTACCTAATCCTTCAGTTACTGCTTGAAGAAGTATGCACTGATAAAGAAAAAATGAAGAAAGGTTTTCCACCGGTCAATCAGAATAAGTGAAGCACGTCTGCGAGCCTTCTCCCTCTCCCTTTCCCCTAAAACACACCAACATTTAGATGATAAAACTCTCTCCAGGAATTTAGACTTTATTTTAGACTTTAGAGATACAGCGCCAAAACAGGCCCTTTGGCCCACTGAGTCCATGCTGACCAGCCCCGTACACGAGCACGATCCTACACACGAGGGACAATTTACAATTTGTTTACTTAAGCCAATTAACCAACAAATCTGTACGTCTTCGTTGTGTGGGAGGAAACTGGTGCACCGGAGAAAACCCATGCGGTCGGTCACAGGGAGAACGTACAAACTCTATACAGCTAGCACACGTAGTCAGGATTGAACCCCGGTGGCTGGTGCTGTAAGGCACCAACTCTACTGCTGTGCCACTGTGCCACTCTAATTGATGGAGCAACATTTGATAATCTTTCCTCTACTCCCTCAGGCAGGCAATTCTGACAATATCCAATGGGATGTCCTTCGGGTGATCTTCTCAAAATCCATGGAGATATTTTCCATTCAACTGCCTCAGAGCAGTTCTGTTGGAAAGGGAAGTCTTGATTGGAAAGTGACCTTGAAATTGGTCCCTTTATAAAATGGTTAGGGTGGCACATCAAATGTAGGCTGGTGGAGCTGCTGCCTCACAGTGCTAGAAACCTGGATTCAATCCTGACCATGGGTGTCTTCTTCTTACGTTTGAGGCAGCAGAAGTTATGAAGCTACTTCTGCTTCTGCTGTCTCTGTTTGTTGTCGTTCGCCTGACTCAGGTCAGTTGACAGGACTCACCACAGGGAGGTCGACAACACGAGCCCCAACCATGGGTGTTGTCTGTGTAGAGTTTGCACCCTCTCCCTATGACTGTGTGGGTTTATTCAGGATGCTCTGGTTTCCTCCCACATCCCAAAGGGTTTGTAGGTTAATTGGCTGCTGTAAATTTCCCCTTCGTGTATGGATGAATGGATGAGAAAGTGGAATATAGAATTTGTGTGAACAGGTGATAAATGGTCGATGTGGACTCAGTAGGCTGATAGGCCTGTTTCCATGCTGTATCTTTCAATGATTCAATAGTTTGCAGCTTTCATTCAGCTGCAGTGACAAAGAAAGAATTGAGTTGAGTCATTAAATTACCTCTATTCCCTGGGATTGAACTCTAAGCCGTTGTAACAAAGATTACATGGATAGGACAGGTTAAGAGGGATATGGGCCAAATGCAGGCAGGTAGGACTAGTGTGGATGGGACATGTTGATCGGTGTGGGCAAATTGGGCTGAAGGGCCTGTTTCCAAGCTGTATGACTATGAATGTAACATGCAGACCAAACAACACCCAAAGTGCTGGAGGAACTCAGTGGGTCAGGCAGCTTCTGTGGAGGGAATCTTCCACCATTTTGTTTTTTGCTCAAAATCACAGCATCGGCAGTTTGTTGTGTCTCCAGAACAATTCAGACATTTTCCTTTTAAACAAAGTAATATTTGTAGGTATATTTCCTATTTTAAGAATGTAGATAATTCTAGAGGCCTTTAAGACTTGATTTGAACCTCCGTACAGATGGCACTTGGCCCTCATTACCTAAATGTTTTGCATTCTAAATTCAGATTGTACAAAGAATTGAAGAAATGTAAAATTCACTAGGGGGTACAATCATTGGTATTTTTATTAATAAATACTGCTTTTATATTGAAATAATTGTTTTAAATTAATTTCTTGTAATTTAGCCTTAATCTGTTTTTCCACACCATACAATGATATATTTCTAGACATAATTTGTCACATAAAATATTTCAATAATTGTGTACAATTAGAGTAAAATATTTGATTATTACAAATGATTTTCTTTGTTGTTCATTATTATTACTTATGACTTGGTTATATCAACAGTGGCTCAGCCAGTAGAGTCAATGCCTCAGATCGCCAGAGACCCGGGTTCGATTCTGAACTTTGGTGTGGAGGTGGGGAGTGCTGAGAATGTGGAATAGCATAGAACTAGTTGTTCTATGCATAACTTGGATGATAGAGTGGCGCAGCGTTAGAGTTGCTGCCTTATGGCACAAGACATCCTGGTTCGATCCTGACTATGAGTGGTGTCTGTACGGAGTTTGTACCTTCTCCCTATGGATGCATGGGTTTTCTCTGGTTGGTCATTCTCAACCACGCTCCACCTCCACACAAGCTCCAGTTGGCCAGTGTGGGCATGTTGGCCACACCGACCAACATGTCCCATCTACACTAGTCCAGCCTGCCGGCATTTGTCCCATATCACTCCAAACCTATAATGCAAAATTAATTTTGCTCAGTGACAAAATAAGGTGGAACACAGCACTGCAGTAACTTGAGCATAGCAAAATGTATTCATCAACATAAAGCCTCTCAGTTACAATCATGCTTATTTTCATTTTAAAAAGACATTTATTTGCTATCAGCAATTTTAGAAAGGCCACTGCACAGCATTTCTGGGTTTCTCAAATGAATGGAAACTCCAAGAAGCCTCCTCCATTGACAGGAATGTCATTGTGCACTACATGACCTAATTGTGCAGCTTCGTAAATGGGAGACAGCAACTGAATAAAGTGGCAACCAGCAGTTCACCAGCAACTTGTCACAAATGAGGGGGGGGGGGGGGGGTTTGGCCAATCCTCACCTCTGTCCTACCTTCCTGAAGGAGGTGATTTAAATTATGATCTGTTTCTTGAGTATAAGAACCAGGAAATAATGTTGCAGGCATCCTTAAAGCACTGGGGTGGCACAGTGGCGAAGCAGTAGAGTTGATGCCTCTCAACGCCAGACACCCAGGTATGATCCTGACTGCAGGTTGTGTCTGTGTGGAGTTTGTACATTCTCCCTGTGATCATGTGGGTATTCTCCGGGGGCTCTGTTTTCCTCCCACATTGCAAAGATATGCAGATCTCATCCAAGCTCATCTCCAAACTCGTGAAACTTGGAGACAGCACTCATCTCTGCAACTGGATCTTTGACTTCCTGACCAACAGACTACAATCAGTGAGGATAGGTAATGAATCATTCTCTTATGATAATCCTTATCTCTGGTACTCTGCAAGGATGCCTTCTCTGCTCCCGTCTTTACTCCTTAAACACCCACGACTGTGCAGCCAAGTACAACAGCACCGTAGTGGGCCGGATATCAAACAATGATGAGACGGGGTACAAGAAGGAGATTGAGAACATCGTAACCTGGTGCCAAGACACAAACCTGTCTCTCAATGCCAGCAAGACAAAGGAGATAGTGATCGACTTCAGGAAGCAAAGTACATTGACGGTGCCAAAGCAGGGATGGTTGAAAGCTTCAAGTTCCTAGGAATAAATATCACCCACAACTACACCTGGACTAGCCATATTGAAGCAATGGCCAAGAAAACACACCAACACCTCTACTTAGAAGGCTTAGTTAATTTGGCATCTCCCCAAAAATGCATTAATCCATATCCCTCCAGACCTTTCTTATGCTTACATCTGTCTAAATGTCTTTTACACTAGAGCAAACGGGTGAACGGTGATGGGCATGGACACGGAAGTTGAAGGGCCTGTTTCCGTGCTGTATCTCTAAATTAAACTTGGATATTACCAGGTTTTTTTAAAATCAGAAAGTGGCCTCATCCAATACAAGGTCCATGGTCCCACCATAAAGATGAGATCTGGAAAGAATAAAACTGCAAAATGATCATGGATTTTTTACCTAGATTATTCAATTTTTCAATGTAAGTCCAACAAATAAGCTTGTTACGCTATGGAGCAAAGTGCTGGGTGATATTTCCATCTCCCTATTTGTATTACTGATGAATATCTTTGTTCATGACCTCTGCAATTCTCTGCAGAAAGAACTATTCTGTGCCAACATTTGCAAAATGTTAGTTTAACAGTCAACAAATAGGTCCAAGGAGAAATAAATCATTTTTTTCTCCTCTCCGTTGCGACTAAAGTTCAAGTCCTTTTTCCATGAAATTAATTTTTTGAATGTTAGCCTTGACTCATTTAGTAATATTCTTTATTCTGAGTAGGAAGTTATTTCTCACCCTGAGCACTAAGACATAATGTAGCCTGACACATTCAAAAACATTGTGCGCAATTGTAAAAATAAATACGTTTGGAATATTCACAATACATACATAGATTGTTTTCATTACAGGTGTTTTGACGTTTCCGGAGCATTGTCCCATGGCTTCATGGTGCCATCTGCTGACATATCCAGCTACAACAGGGCAGCATGGTGCTGTTGGTGGAGCTGCCGTCACACAATGCCAGAGACTGGGTTTAATCCTGACCTTTCCACCTGTGTGGAATTTGCACATTCTCCCTGTAACCACATGAACTTCCTCCAATTGCTCTGTTTTCCTCCCACATTCTAAAAGATGTGCAAGTTTGTTGGTTAATTGATGTGTCGGGAATGGATGAGAAAGTTGGATAACATAGAACTAGTGTGAAAGGGTGGTTGATGGTCAGCATGGACTTGGTGGGCCGAAGGGGCTGGTTCCATGCTGTATCTTTTGATCAATCAATCAAACAGTCAATCAATCAAACATTACTAAATACGAATTACAGAGGCTGAAAACTGGTGTCCTATTACCTTCAAACAAATTCTATTATGCAGTTTTCAAACATCAAGCATTCTTGTCCACTTGCTTCTCATGGATGTGTTAAAAACAACAGATTGGGAAACTTTGAGAAGATTTTATAAATAATACTCTCAAGTAATTTTGGTCAATATAATTGTAAAATAAATAGCAACAGAAAGATAAAATGAAAAAAATCCTATATGAACCATTTCACAGTGCATATACGATTAGAGTCATAATTAAAGAAAAGTTATTCATAACTGCGCCTTCTCTATTTCCCTGTAAAATATTTAAGTAATCTCTTGCCTTTGAATTTTGGCTGCTACTTTCCACGGTTAAACTTTCCTCAGTTCAAATAACAGTAGATTCTTTGACTACAAACCTACTGACTCCCACACTGCTTCTTGCAAAGGCACTATCCCGTTCACCCTGAACTCTGAGCAGGCAGTTGGGAGTCTCAGAGTGGGACAAGATTTCTTCACTCTGCCACCCCAATGCCCCAGACCTCCCATGTTGCTCTCTATCTCTGAATGCGGAATCAGCAACAGGTACAGCGGTTATTGCCGTTCCCCAGCTGTGCTGCACAAGGTGGTTCCAGGTGGCCTCCTTGGGCCGCTGCGCTCTGGCTGGTGAGGGAGGTCCCACGTGGCTCTCAGTGACGGGGCTCTAGGATTCTGACCCAGCAGTGATGTCAATGGGAGAAACACCCTTACTTGATTATAGCAGACAACATTCCCTTCCCCATAGATAGACACAAAAAGCTGGAGTAACTCAGTGGCACAGGCAGCATCTCTGGAGAGAAGAAATGGATGATGTTTCTGGTCGAGACCCTTCTTCAGACCAGCATCTGCAGTTCCTTCTTGCACATTCCCCACCCCATGGCCTGTTATAATGAGGGTTTACTGTACAATGCCTTGTGTGAGTGCAATTTAGCTATAACCAAGCTAAAATTGTTAAGCTAAAATGGAAAAATGTTGCCTGGCCCACTGAGTTCCTCGATCACTTTGATTTTTGCTCAAGATTTTGGCATCTGCAGTCTCTAATGTCTCCAAAATTCTTAGAGAACTTGACAGGCTGGAATGCATGGAGAGTATGTTTCCCGAAGATGGATCCCAATCTAAAATGTCATCTGACCAGAAACTGGAGATGCTGAAATCTTGAATTTTGAATGTAGAATACACGAAGCCACGACTGACTAATTGGGCGAGGTGCTCCATCTCGACATGGGTGGTATGAAAACCCACTGATGATTGATAAGACAAGGCACTGCACATAATAATGAAGCCTTGCATCTGGAATTAAAAAAACAAAGTGCTGGAGTTCATTCCAGAGGTGAGACACAAGGAACTGCAGATGCTGGTTTACAACAAAAGACACAAAGTGCTGGAGTAACTCAGCACATCAGGCAACATCTCTGGTGACCTCTCAAGTTCTTTCCGTAGTTCATAAGTGATAGAAGCAAAATTAGGCCATTCAGCCCATCAAATCTACTCTGTCATTCAACCATGAATGCCTTCTCTCCTGAGATGCTGCCTGACCTGCTGAGTTACTCCAGCAATTTGTGAAATAAATACCTTCGATTTGTACCAGCATTTGCAGTTATTTTCTTATGCTGCCATTCAATCGTGGCTGATCTATCTCTCCCTCCTAACCCCATTCTCCTGCCTTCTCCCCATAACCCCTGACATCCGTGCTAATCAACAATCTGTCTATCTCTTCCTTGTTTCTTGGCTCCTGAACGATTGACAGGAGCAATGCTCCGTATCTACAATAGGTTAAACCATAAAGATTCCAGCACCTGTAGTTTCTGATCAGACAATATTTTGGATTGTTGATCCTTCTTCAGGAAACACACCATCGATGCATCCAGCCTATCATGTTCTGTAGGCATGTGTAGGAAGTAACTGCAGATGCTAGTTTACACCAAAGATAGATGCGAAATGCTGGAGTAACTCTGGATCAGGCAGCATCTCTGGACAAAAAGAGTAGATGACGTTTTGGGTCGAGACACTTCTGCATTTTGTGTCTAAGTTCTTACAGAACTTGGGAGTCATAAGAGACTGCAGATGCTGGAATTTTGAGAAAAAAATCAAAGTGCTCGAAAAACTCAGTGGGTCAGGCAGCATTTTTCAACTTCAGCTTAACATGTATCAACTTTTCAGCTCACCAATTTCTGTAGAACTTGGTTATGGTCATAGTTAAATTGCACTCACACAAAGCATTGTAAATAGTGTATAGGAAGGGAGTCAGAGGGTGGTGAATCTGTGGAATTCTTTGCCACAGAAGGCTGTGGAAGCCAAGTTAATGGATATTTTTAAGGCATTGATAGATTCTTGATAAGTACGGGTGTCTTGGGAAGAAGGCAGGAGCATGGGGTTAGGAGGGAGAGATGGATCAGCCATGATTGAATGGCAGAGTAGACTTGATGGGCCGAATGACCTAATTCTGCTCCTATCATTTATGACCTTCTGAGGGAACTGCAGATGCTGGTTTAAACCGAAGACAGACACAAAATAGTGAACGCTCTCATGATTGACAAGGCAAGGCACTCCACCCCTAATATGATTGACAGGGTGAATGCAAAAGGTGAAAACATAAAGCCTGTAATGTTTGGCAAGGCAAGCTCAATGCTGCATTGTTAGAAGAACCACCAGTAAAAATAGGCACAGCACGACTCCACCAGGCACAGAGATAAATGCAAAGGTAGGTCCGTCTCCAAAATGATTGACAAGGTGTGGCGTTTCATTGCAAAAAGGATTGCCAAGGCTCCACTCCGCCCTGGCGCAATGATTGCCAAGTCTCCGCCCCGCCCTGGTGCAATGATTGCCAAAGCTCCACTCCGCTCCAGTGCAATGATTGCCAAGGTGAAGTAGTCACCCACTAGAATGAGTGACAAGGTGAGATGCTCCACCCCTGACATAGGTGACAATGCGCGGCGCTCTCCAGACATTGATTGACCGGGTGACACTAGTCTGGCATGGTGGCGCAGCGGTAGAGTTGCTGACTTACAGCAGTAGTGACACGGGTTCAATCCTGACTACGGGTGGTGTCTGTACGTTATCCCTGTGGGTTTTCTCCAGATCTGAAGAAGGGTCTCGACCTAAAACATCACCCATTCCTTCTCTCTCTCTCGAGATGCTGCCTGACCCGCTGAGTTACTCCAGCATTTTATGTCTACCTTCGATTTAAACCAGCATCTGCAGTTTCTTTTCCTACATATTTTCTCCGGGTGCTCCGGTTTCTTCCCACATCCCAAAGACGTACAGGTTTGTAGGTTAATTGGCTTCTATAAATTTTAATTTGTCCCTAGTGTGTAGGGTAGTGCTACTGTATGGGTGATCACTTGTCGGTGCGGACTCGGGGGGGGCTGAAGGGCCTGTTTCAAGCATCAAGAGTGTTTTATTGTCATTTGTCCCAGATAGAACAATGAAATTCTCACTTGCAGCAGCACAACTGAATATGCAAACATAGTACACTGTAAACAATATAATAAATGAGGAAGAAAAGTTCAGTGAGCGTATATATACACATACCCACATATACATTATATATATATATATATATAGTATATATGTGGACACACACACACATATCAAAAATATATATTTATATCTATAGATATATACACACACCCACACACACAAATAAGTACAGGTAAAAAATAAAAATAATACAGCAATAATAACAATAAAAGTCTATGTAGTTCAGACGTAATTTGGAGTTTGTAGTGTTTAACAGCCTAATGGCTGTAGGGAAGAAGCTGTTCCTGAACCTGGACGTTAGTTTTCAGGCTGTATCTCTTTTCTCAGTTTTCTGTCCTGTATCTCTAAAGTCTAAATTAAAGCTTTTCTCTATACCTCGGTACAAGTGGCAATAAATAAACTAAAGTGTATCTCAGCACACATTACAATAATAAATCTCCAAACATGCTGCATTCTGGGTCTGGTTGTCTGTGAGACACATATCCTCCTGGTCCACACTTGGCAGACCTCAAACATGCTGCCCAATGTATGTGTTGAAGGTCAGCAAGGAACCCAGTGGGAGTGGGATCATCTGATGTTGGAATCTCCTCTCCTTGGAGCGGCGCCACCGTTTCACAGCGCCAGAGATGTGAGTTTCCCCCCACACTCCAAAGAGTATCTCTAAACTAAATAAAACTTCTGAAGAAGCTGGGAGACTGACGAAGGATCGCGACTGCAAACGTCATCCATTCCTTCTCTCCAAAGATGCTGCCTGATCCACTGAGTCACTCCAGCAATTTGTGTCTTATCTTCAGTGTAAACGAGCATCTGCAGTTCCTTCTTACACACTCAAGCTGAATTGAGTTTAGTTTTTTTTATATCAAAATAAACTTTATTCAAGGAAAAATATATGTACATAGGAACATGGAAAATAGGTGCAGGAGTAGACCATTCAGCCTTTCGAGCCAGCGTCGCCATTCAATATGATCATGGCTGATCATCTAAAATCAGTACCCCGTTCCTGCTTTCTCTCCATTTCCATTGATTCCTTCAGCCCTAAGAACTAAATCTAACTCTCTCTTGAAAACATCCAGTGAATTGGCCTCCACTGCCCTCTGTGGCAGAGAATTCCACAGATTCACAACTCTCTGGGTGAAAAAGTTTTTCCTCATCTCAGTCCTAAATGGCCTGCCCCTTATTCTTAAACTGTGACCCCTGGTTCTGGATCCCCCATCATCAGGAACATTTTTCCTGCATCTACCATCCTCTAAGAATTTTATTCTGAATTGCCAAGTGATTAATATCACGTGCAAAAAATTCATCCCACATTCTCGGAGGCTATACATGCATTCAGTGCTGTTTGCACAAATCACACAATTTTACCCCATACCATTGTCATTGTCATTGTCAATTTTACCCCATACCCTGATGTGAAACCCCTTCCCTTTATTGTCCAGCATTCATTGTCCTGCCGATGAGTTACTCCAGCATTCATTGTCCCGCCACTGAGTTACTCCAAGAGTCTAAAATAAACTCGCCTCGCCTCCCGCACACTGATGGACAGGGCACTGTTCCATCCCGGCTCGAGTGGACACGTGAAGTGTGTAAGAAGGATCTGCAGATGCTGGTCTAAAACGAAGACAGTGTGGCGCCATCTGGTGGTTGGGCCACTGGTTTATCGAACCATCATTCATTATGTGGTAAGATGCACATGACTGGGGATGGCAAGGAGGAGTTCGAGGGAGTGCCCGGCTGCAGCGACATGCAGTTGCTCTGTGCTCAGCAACACTGCTATTGTTTTGGATTTATTTTTGTTTAATAAAGCTTTTTCTTGAGTTCACAACGTGTGACTTGCTTTATCTCGCTTTATTGGTGACCCTGACGTTTTCCAAACTGTGGTTTTGTCAAAAGTTCAGTGAACGTATATATACACATACCCACACATATACACATACACATATATATATACATACATAAATGTGCAATATATATGTGTATATGCACATATATAATATACATTACATATGTGCATATACACACACACACATATATATATTTGTATATATGTGGATACACACGCACACACACACATATATATATATATATATACATATATACATATACACAAATACGTACAGGTAAAAAACAAACAAGAATACTGTAATAATAACAATAATAGTCTATGTAGTTCAGACCTAATTTGGAGGTTGTAGTGTTTAATAGCCTAATGGCTGTACGGAGGAAGCTGTTCCTGAACCTGGACACTACAATTTTCAGGCCAAATATCTTTTCTCAGTTTTCTGCCCTGTATCTCTAAAGTCTAAAGTAAAGCTTTTCACTCCAGCATTCAATGTTCCACCGCTGACTTAGTCCAGCATTTTCCAGTCTAAAATAAACTCACCTCACCACCCAGGCCCAAGTGGACACATGAGGTGTGTAGGAAGGAACTGCATTTGCTGGTTTAAACCGAAGATAGACACAAAAAGATGGAGTAACTCAGCAGGACGGGCAGCATCTCTGGAGATAAGGAATGGGTGATGTTTTGGGAGACACTTCTTCAGTGGACTGAAGAACCGACCCGAAATATCTCCCGTCCCTTCTCTCCAGAGATGCTGCCCGTCCTGCTGAGTTACTCCAGCATTCTGAGTCTATCTTTGGCAAAGATACTAGACTACCAAGATAGACCACTCGACTCTGAAAACCATAGTAGGGCATGGGTAAATTTTAAGCACCATTTTAGTAGGCAAATTCTGTGTGCTAGACTGGGCAGTGTTCATAACTCTCTGCGATTTCTTCGTATATAAAATGTTTGCAAACATTTATTTTTGTTCAACTTCTTGGATAAGTTGATGGTTGACATAACTATTTCTTGAAGAGTTGCTGCTTTGTGATTTTTAAACTTTGGATGTTACTGATTGAATATTTGCACTGGAGATCCACTCTGTCTGTATCTGGCCAATTGATCATATTTAATGAACTGTTCTTCTTTGCTTTCTCTATTAATTTTAATTTCTCCTCCATGAGCTGTATCTCTTTTAGTTTTATTTTAAAAAGTCATGGAAGCAGAGATTAGGCATTTGCAAACAATAGAACTCTACTGTATCCACAATATAATTGAAAAGACATTTAACTTTATACTTAAGAGCCAAGAAAATTTCAATTGGTGAATTGATTAGTTAAAAACCCTTGACAGCCATTAAAATGACCAATGCTGCCTGACGTGGTACAGAAGCATGAATTCAATTCAAATAGACACAGTGTTGAAGTAAATCCGGGTCAGGCAGCATCTCTGGAGAAAAAGGATGGGTAATGTTTCAGATTGGGACCCTTCTTCAGACAAGGGGGGGGGGGAGAAGAGCTGGTATAAATCAGGACCTGATCCTTTCATTGGTTAGCTGATATGCGAAACAGTGCAACCCTGTATATCTCGCACACAAAATGATGCAAATCTTACCGTGAATGACAGAAATAAAAAGTGTTATCCTTGTTTATGAAGTTCATTTTTGAATGATGTAAAATTGAAGGGGGTTGGTGCAATATACTGCTAACCCACAAATGTGTCGTTATGAGATATTCACATTTGAAAAATCCATAAATCACACAAAAAATAAGAAGGTGCCTCTGTTATTTGACCAACTTATCAGTTGAATTTAAATATGAATTCTTTACAGTTTGTAGGGTAGTGTTTAAAGATCATGTTAATGCATGTAACTAATTTTTCACAAAAGTGAGGGTTAGCACTATATTGCACCAACCCCATCAATTATATGTTAAATTAAAAACTAAATTATGGCACCAATGTACATTATTCATGTCTAAAGCTAGCACTTCTGTATCAGTGTAGGTATGTATGCATTACATTTTATTACACTGATATAGAATAAAAAGAATAAAAAAATATCTTGACATGTGTTCATAGTTATTTTATTCGGCAATATTAGGATTTCAGGAAATAAGTTTGATGTCACTGATTGCGAATGTGTATAGGTAGGCCCTAATGAAATGTATGAGAGAACAGTGACCATGATAGGGAGAACCTTGTGCTGAGAAGTGTGAGCATGACTGATGATATATATATATATATATATATAGAGAGATTGGCGCACAATACGTAACAGCATGCCACAACCTGAGAGACAGTGAATGACCAACATGTACACATACACTCATACATAAATTGACACTAAGGAAATTAATATCGACCTACTAAACATGCTACCTTGCTGTACTGTTTACAACTGCAAGAACGAGTAGCAATTGATAAAAGGCTATAAATGTATTGCGTGAATATATATATATATATATATATATATATACATATGTACAGGGACATATCGACCTATGCATTGTATACTTGTTTTTATATTCATGCATTTTAAATATGTACGTTATGTTCTATACTTTGGCAATATAATGATGTATCTTATCATGCCAATAAAGTATTTTAAATTGAAAAATTGAAAATTGAGAGAGAGATATTGAAAGAAAAAGGTCGCTAAACAAATAATTAGAGGAAATCACAACATATGTATATGTGTGTGTATGTGTGTGTGTGTATACATATATATATATCTAAGCATATACATAAACCATAATGGTCGAATCACCTTTATGGTTTATGTACATCATGTGAAAAATAAGATGAGAGAAATAGAGCGTTGCTTTAAATCAAAGTTGCTTCTGATCCATGAGAAGGAACTTTCAGATCTATTTACCCCGACCCGGGCCTCCCTCTCCCCTTCCCTCCTCCCCCTTCCCTCCCCCTCCCCTTCCCTCCTTCCCCTTCCCTCCCCCCTTCCCCCTCCCCTTTCCCTCCCCCCTCCCCTTTTCCCTCCCCCCTCCCCCCTCCCCTTCCCTCCCCCTTCCCTCCCCCTTCCCCTTCCCTCCTTCCCTCCCCCCTCCCCCTTTCCCTCCCCCCTCCCCCTTCCCCTCCCCCTCCCCTTCCCTCCTCCCCTCCTCCCCCTTCCCGCTACCCCTTCCCTCCCTCCCCTCCTCCCCCTTTCCCTCCCCCCTCCCCTTCCCTCCCCCTCCCCCTTTCCCTCCCCCTTTCCCTCCCCCTTTCCTTCCCCCCTCCCCCTTCCCTCCTCCCCCTTCCCTCCTCCCCTCCTCCCCCTTCCCGCTACCCCTTCCCTCCTCCCCTCCTCCCCCTTTCCCTCCCCCCTCCCCTTCCCTCCCCCTCCCCCTTTCCCTCCCCCTTTCCTTCCCTCCCCCTTTCCTTCCCCCCTCCCCCTTCCCTCCTCCCCCTTCCCTCCTCCCCTCCTCCCCCTTCCCGCTACCCCTTCCCTCCCTCCCCCTCCCCCTTTCCCTCCCCCCTCCCCTTCCCTCCTCCCCTCCTCCCCCTTCCCTCCTCCCCCCCTCCCCCTTCCCCTCCCCCTCCCCTTCCCTCCTCCCCTCCTCCCCCTTCCCGCTACCCCTTCCCTCCCTCCCCTCCTCCCCCTTTCCCTCCCCCCTCCCCTTCCCTCCCCCTCCCCCTTTCCCTCCCCCTTTCCCTCCCCCTTCCCTCCTCCCCTCCTCCCCCTTCCCGCTACCCCTTCCCTCCCTCCCCCTCCCCCTTTCCCTCCCCCCTCCCCTTCCCTCCCCCTCCCCCTTTCCCTCCCCCTTTCCTTCCCCCCTCCCCCTTCCCTCCTCCCCCTTCCCTCCTCCCCTCCTCCCCCTTCCCGCTACCCCTTCCCTCCCTCCCCCTCCCCCTTTCCCTCCCCCCTCCCCTTCCCTCCTCCCCTCCTCCCCCTTCCCTCCTTCCCCCCTCCCCTCCCCCTTTCCCTCCCCCCTCCCCTTCCCTCCTTCCCCCTCCCTCCCCCTTCCCTTCCCCCTCCCCTTCCCTCCTCCCCCTTCCCCCCTTCCCCCCTCCCCAGCGCCGCAGCTGCCGGGCCTGTTTGCCTGCCTGCCTGCCTGTCTGACACCCGCTGCCCCTCTCGCCGCCATGGCGTTCTTCACTCACCGCTTCCTGCGCTCCATGTCTTCCACCAGCAGCCTGGCCATCAAACACATCACAGTGATCGGCGGCGGCCTGATGGGCGCCGGCATTGCCCAGGTAATGGAGCCGCGACCGTTGACATGACACTCAGGGGCGGCAGCTCCCCCCCCCCTCCCCTCTCCCTCTCTCCCTCCCCTCTCCCTCTCTCCCTCTCTCCCCCTCTCCCTCTCTTCCCTTCCCCTTCCCCCTCCCCCCCCTCCCTCTCTCCCTCCCCTCTCCCTCTCTCCCCCTCTCCCTCTCTTCCCTTCCCCTTCCCCCTCCCCCCCCCTCCCTCTCTCCCTCCCCTCTCCCTCTCTCCCCCTCTCCCTCCCCTCTCCCTCTCTCCCCCTCTCCCTCTCTTCCCCTCCCTCTCTCCCTCTCTCCCCTTCCCCCTCTCCTCCCTCCCTCTCCCCCTCCCTCTCTCCCCCCTCTCTTCCCCCCTCTCTCTTCCCCCCTCTCTCTTCCCCCCTCTCTCTTCCCCCTCTCTCTTCCCCCCTCTCTCTTCCCCCTCTCTCTTCCCCCTCTCTCTTCCCCCTCTCTCTTCCCCCCTCTCTCTTCCCCCTCTCTCTTTCCCCCTCTCTCTTCCCCCCTCTCTCTTCCCTCCTCCCCTTTTCTTCTTCTGCCTCCTTTTCTTCTCCCCCCTCTCTCTCATGCCGTATCCCTCACTCCTCCCTCTGTCCCTCTCCTTTGCAAACTCATGCACGGTTTTCAGATTGCTGTCTGTGTTGCTGAAGCCCCAAACTGTTGCAAGTGCAGCAGCAAGAATCTGCATTACTTAAAATTGATTAATTAAAGAATAAAAAACAGTCTTGCAGCATGGGAGCACAGCTTTACATGGATAGGAAAGGTTCAAAGGTATATGGGGCTAATGCAGGCAAGTGGAACTGGTGTAGATGGTGCATCATGGTTTGCATGCAAAAGTTAGGCTGAAGGGTGTTTCCATGCTGTATAACTCTTGAGCAACCCTGTTTGAAATGAAAGATTCAAAGTTCCACTGATGGCCCATTAATTAATAACCACATTTTAAACTTGGAGTTTATTTAACCTTTGACCCAAGGCAGTATGTGACTGCAGATTGTGTGTATACCCAGTGAAAGTCAGGAAGAACACCTATTGGGATTAATATTGGGATTAAAAGCAGCCAAATATCAGTCTGAAGAAGCGTTTGATCCAAAACAACCTCTGTCCATTCCCTCCATGTCACCTATCCTTTTTCACCAGAGATGCTGCCTGATCCTCCAGCACTTTGTGTCGATATTCCATTAAGTATCTGATGTGCTCACCTTATATTTGTCTTCTATGGTACAATAATAATTATTTAAGCTTAACACAGGCTACACTTTAAAACTATCATTAGCTTTGAAGCACTTCCAGACAATTTAAGATTATGATCAATGCTAAACAGTAACATTCCCTTGTATAAAGTTAATCACCTTGGTTTGTAATCCTTATTTCCTTGTCATCCCATAGCCCAATTCAATTTTTTTTTAAAGAACACAACACAAAGTTTATTTTCTAGTGAAAATGTCTTCTATGGTATAGAAGTAGAAAGAATGCTTCTTTTGCCAAAGATTCCAGAACTAATTGGTGACTTAGCATACTTTATAGAATTTGTGGGTGGATAGTGACTCCAGTTTATATCCTCTGTATGAAATTTCAGTTTTGCTCTTTATTAAAAGTCATTGTTTTCTTGACTTAGAAAAAGTTGTGTTTAATTTTTTTTTTTAGCCAAGTTTACCTTTTTAGAATCTTGTATGTAAGTTGCCAAGACTTCATTAAAAAATATATATATGATGGAGTTTTAACTTTTATTTCCAGAGAGGCACGTTTTCAGTTACTAAATAAATAATCAGAAACGAAGAGCACACTTTCTACAGAAGGCTGACTAAAATTTGACGTGTTTACTTTTGTGTGTAAAATACTGTTGTTTTTTTATTATTCAGCTTGAACTCGTGTTATTGTAAGTTCTTTGTATCTTTGATTATCTGACTGCTTCATCTTCATTTCACAATGTGGCAGTGCTGGATATGTGCTAAAGGGAAAAAAAGGCTTTGCATTTGCCTGGTAGCATATCATTATTGTTCAGCATTGGAGAACATCTTATCCAGTGTCATGGACTTTGCTTTGACCACAGATAAGGTGTACTATTTCTCAGTTTTTATCTGAGTTAAAGGACAGAAAGCAAAATAGTGTATGGTTTCCTTGATACTGCTTTAGTATTTTAGCTCAGATTATGAGAACAGACCCTGGAGTGAAAATTGAACCCATAACCTTCTGATTCCAAGAGCACAAATGGAGTATCAGGAAGGGCAAGAGTGAGAAAAGTTCACTTATTTACCTCTTCAACCCCAATTCCCTAAAGTCTCTTGATAGTTAATATATCGTTACAAACATTTAAACTCCTTGAGCATTGTCCATGGAACTGTTGCACTACAATGCTGAGACCTATATTCTACACTCTATCTTCCTTCGCTCTATCTACTGTACTTGAATTTGACTTGATTTGTAAAAAGCGTTATCTGATCTGATTTGACAGCATGCAAAATAAAGCTTATCACTGTATCAATAATAAACCTAAACCTAAACCATTTAGAATCAAACTTTTGGCGTAAGTATAAATGACACCTATTTGTCTTGTGTCGATGGTGCTCCTGGAGAACTTAGTCATTTCTCATCTTTCGTCACAGCCCTGGCCCATTAACCCTGGAATTATTCTATTCATGTTTCTTTTAACTTTTTCTGTTACCTATAATAGAGAGAAAAGAAATGAACGTTTGGGATGATGATGGGTATTATATGTCAACGTTAGGTCCTTTTAATACTCTTTCAAATTGCTTGTTTATATTATTTTGATACTGAAAGATTTTACTTAGTGCTTGATGACCAAAAAGCCTGATATCATTAAGCCTCTGGTCTGGTAAATTTGCACATTGAAGTAAAAGATACCTTGAGGGTCACTAAATTGGGCCACATGTCATTGATGGATTGATGTTTCTGCTTCTACTAGGTAGCTGCTGCAACAGGGCACTCGGTAATTCTGGTCGATCAGGCTGAAGACATCCTAAAGAAATCATTGAAGAGAATCGGAGACAGCGTTGGGCGTATAAGCAAGAAGAAGTTTATAGATAAGCCTGAGGTGATGCTTTGACAATTATGATCTTGTTACAAGTGTGTATAGGAATTCATTACTTTTGAATATATATATTGCCAGTTGCCATTTCAATGAAAGTATTTACATATTCACCATGCAAATTGTTTAACTAAATTCTACTTGTTCCACTCTACTGTGGAAAGCTGATCATCCGAAGCCATAATCTAAGACAATACAAAGTTTTAAATTTTAAATTGGTATTGGAATACTTCTGGTGACAGAAACCCACAACTGCGATTCTATTTTAAATTTCTCATGAAGTTTTATTCCTTCTTGTAACTTCCTTCATGATATAACTCCAAAGTTAAGCCCTTCATCTGCATTACGTGATGTCAGATGTTGGTGTGCAATTTGGCTGCAGACGACAATCCAACCCTAGCCCAGTTAATGCACTGGGCTGGGTACATATCATTTTATTTCATCCTCTCTCCAGGGAAAGTCTAACAATTCCGCCAACAACACGGGCTGCATCCTGCCTCTGCTCTGACTTTAACTGGGTCACGCTGGATAGAGAGAAGTTGATTAGAGATAGTCAGCGTTGCTTTTATAGGTGGGTGATTGTGTCTCACAAATCTCTCATGGATGGGAAAGGTATGGAAGGATATGTGCCAAGTGCAGGTAAATGGGATTTGTTTAGATGGGGCATCTTGGACGAGTTGGGCCGAAGGGCCTGTTTCTATTCTGTATGACTGCACGACAATTCATTGGCTGCCATTTAGGTTATGTACCACAATAATCCTAGAAAAATAGAGCTGGATTCTGCTGATCCCATATCCTAATTCCCTTGCGTTACACACCGAATAATTTGATTGTGATTTTGTTTTCCTGTGCTTTACACTAGTTAGCAGATTTCTGAGCATATGTGTATTAATATGACAACATATTGGTCCAATATGTCACAATTGGAAAGTATTTTGTGTAGCTATTGCACTAAATATGTATTGGCAGTTTCCATCTAATCAACCATTGTAATCCAAAAAAACAATCCTCAGAATGCCAAAAACGGTGTCATGGAATTGATTAGTGTCAAGTGAAGCTTGTATGTTTTATACCACTTTTTATTTTAGATAAATGTTTCTTGGCATTTCAGAGGTGAAAAAGACTGATGCCAAGTCAAGAGTTAATAAGAGGATTGCAGTAAAATATATTGTTTTATAGAATGCTTTACGACAGGAGGATGAGATGCCAATACGGAGGAGGACTTGAACAAGTTTAGGTTACTTGAGACTGAATGGCTGGGTGATAGGAGGTAGTGGCTGATGGTACACCAGTGGCTCAGGTTAGACGATGGAATGTTTAGTTCAATGGTGCAGTGTCTCTGGACCAAGTCCATAGCATTTGAAAGGTGGGTTGTTTTAAATTTGTTGCACAGGTTAGCAAGAATGGAGATTATAATGGAGAGTAGGAATTAACGGGTTCTATTCAGAATGGCAGGCACTAGTGGCGTGCCACAAGTTTCAGTGCTGGGACCCCAGTTATTCACAATATATATTAATGAGTTAGACGAGGGATTTAAATGTGACATCTCCAAGTTTGCGGATGACACAAAGCTGGGTGGCAGTGTGAGCTGCGAGGAGGATGCTATGAGGCTGCAGTGTGACTTGGGTAGGTTGGGTGAGTGAGTGGGCAGATGCATGGCAGATGCAGTATAATTTGGATAAATGTGAGGTTATCCACTTCGGTAGCAAGAACAGGAAGGCCGATTATTATCTGAATGGTGTTAGATTAGGAAAAGGGGGGGTGTAACGAGACCTGGGTGTGCTTGTACATCAGTCACCCCCAACATCGCGAACATTTTTCCTGCATCTAGGCTGTCCAATCCTTTAAAAATGTTATATGTTTCCATAAGATCTCTCATCCTTCTAAATTCCAGTGAATACAAGCCCAGTCGTCCCATTCTTTCATCATAGGTCAGTCCCACCATCCCGGGAATTAACCTGGTGAACCTATGATGCACTCCCTCGATAGCAATTAGGTTACTGGAGGCTGAATGGCTGGGTGATGGGAGGTAGTAGCTCAAATTAGGAGACCAAAATTGCACACAATACTCCAGGTCTCACCAGGGCCCTGTACGACTGCAGTAGGTCCTCCTTGCTCCTAAACTCAAATCCTCTCGCAATGAAGGCCAACATGCCATGAGCTTTCTTCACTGCCTGCTGTACCTGCATGTTTACTTTCAGTGACTGATGTACAAGCACACCCAGGTCTCGTTGCATCTCCCCTTTTCCTAATCTGACACCATTCAGATAATAATCTGCCTTCCTATTTTTGCCACCAAAGTGGATAACCTCACATTTATCCACATTATACTGCATCTGCCATGCATCTGCCCACTCACCCAACCTATCCAAGTCACCCTGCAGCCTCATAGCATCCTCCTCGCAGCTCACACTGCCACCCAACTTTGCGTCATCCACAAACTTGGAGGTGTCACATTTAATTCCCTCGTTTAAATCGTTAATATATTGTAAATAACTGGGGTCCCAGCATCGAGCCTTGTGGCACCCCACTGGTCACTGACTGCCATTCTGAAAAGGACCTGTTAATTTCAACTCTTTGCTTCCTGTCTGCCAACCAGTTCACTATCCATGTCAATTCCCTACCCCCAATACCATGTGCTCTAATTTTGCACACTAATCTCTTGTCAAAGGCTTTTTGAAAGTCCAGATACACCAAATCCACTGGCTCTCCCTTATCCATGTTCTCCAGGGATGCTGCCTGACCCGCCGAGTTACTCCAGCACCTTGTGTCCT
The DNA here is from genome assembly GCF_053455715.1 of Rhinoraja longicauda. Taxonomy (NCBI): domain Eukaryota; kingdom Metazoa; phylum Chordata; class Chondrichthyes; order Rajiformes; family Arhynchobatidae; genus Rhinoraja; species Rhinoraja longicauda. The sequence goes on from NC_135953.1 coordinate 102,845,003, forward strand.
TTTGTGTAAACCAGCATCTGCAGTTCCCTGTTTCTACCTAAATAAGGCGTGAAAAGGTCAGTGGTTGAGAGTCACATTGAGGATGGTGTCGCGCAGTTGGAGAGAATATTCATTATGGATTTGTGGAAAATGGTTCCCATCTGGAAGGAAGTGAGTAAAATCTTGGGAGCTAAAGAGGTTTGAGATGTGGGCATTAAATGAGCTCTTGCCAAAATCCCTTACAAAGCAGAAACAAATGACTACGCAGCTTGATCTATTTCCTTTTGCCTCTGTGCCCCTCAATGTATGAGCAAAATTAGGATCTTGCTGTGTGGAAAATTATGGATGTGAATCTACATCCAACTGTGGCACAATTTCTGGGATACAAATGTATTAAGCTAATCATAAATCAGATTCCATTTTATGAAGGTCTGTTAGGAGTCCTTATTTTAATGCTCCATATGTGGAATTGAGTGGTAATGGCTGTGACTGTCTCGCCTACATATTGGACCAAATTTTTTCTTTTGATCTAAAACTTCAAAGCTTGAAGTTTAGACAAATCAGGCCTTTTGGAACAGACATAATTAAAGTTTAAAACCTGCTGTAGATTGCAGTTTAAACCCGTTTTTTTTTTAACAACCGCAGCTAAATTGGAACAGAAGCTATTTGTAGACATTCAGATGTGTCTCTGTAGACCAAGACTACAAGTCTGTTTAATTGAATGTTAAACAATATAAGTCTCTTTGTTTCTGTTGAAGCTGTTACAGGAGAAAAAAAAAGCCTGAATTTGATAAGTATGTTCAGAATTACATTTTCTTGCTTCATTATTTAATAGGAGAGCATGCAATGAGTCTAAAGAGATTGGCTCCATTTCATTACTGATGTGCTGCCTGACCTCAGCACTACGGTGGCCCTCATTTTTACCTGGAGCTTCTCTGATAATGTGATTAGTGGTGCTTTCAGGAATGGCTTTCTCAAATATATATTTTTTACTTTTAAACTAATATCCTTTTATTTTTATTTAAACTATGGCATGCATTCTTTCACAATGTTTCTTGTTTGCTGCTGGGATGTGGCCATGCTATGTAATCATGTGCCAGGAAAATTGATGGCACTTCAATTGGTACTAAGTACAGTCAATTTCTTTTTTCGCGCCCAGTTCAGTTAAAACCTGCCTGTGCATAGGCACAATCATATTTAAGTACAAATGTGTAGGAATAATAGATTGCACTGAGGCAGTGGACAAGAGTTGCCATTTTTCTGGCGCCTTCTTGTACCCTTTAAGTTCAGAGGAATTGGTAAATATGTTAGAGTTTTATTTATCTTGGTCATAAAGGCCCTTTATCCTGGTGGTGGCACTGAGTTGGGCTTGCAGGGGTCGGTCTGACCAGATGATTTTGTCAATGTCCTCCTCCGTTGATCCGTGCCAACACCTTGATCCAGACACGTCGATCCGTGAATCCGCCATCCCTCACCTCGTGGCTATCGCTCAGCTTCCGTACCCCGCAGGCGACCTGGGAACACCCAGAGTGCCTCCAAGGGCACGAGATGTAAGCCACTAGCCAGCTCACTGGCACCGTTCCTTTCCTCCGTTTCAGGCTCTTCTGAACAGCTAGTTTCAATGCTGGTGAGTTGTGTTAACGTAGGTTGAACTGCGCCACCAGCACATCATCGCAACAGTTCTGGGTGGAATGACCAAATAAGAAAATACTCACAAATTGTGAAATTAGTTTCCACATTTAAAATCTGTAATGGTTGTAAATTATCAGACTCTGCGGGATTTTTAAAATTCTAGAAACATCAGTGATCATGCATAATTAATTATAAATAATCATGGTATGGGAGCAACCATTTTATTCTCCAAAAAGAATCAATGCATACCAAGAAGCTTTTGCACACGGCTTGTCAGAATGTTGTAAATTGATAGCCTGTTTATTAATCATTCATTTGCAGCGCTCTATTGTAAGTTTGCTGATTTGTGAACATATGGGAAGGAATACTGGGCTTCACTGTTCATTACTGCTCTCTTCCAATAATAGGCAGGTGCAGAATTTGTTCAGCAGACTCTTCAGAAAATCAGTACTAGTACAGATCCAGCGTCTGCAGTCCGAAACACAGACCTGGTCGTGGAAGCTATTGTGGAAAATGTTAATGTTAAGCAAGAACTTTTCAAAAAACTGGATCAGTGTGCACCAGAGTAAGTATGTGAGTTATCTTTCGATCTCCGGGTGGATTAAATAAGACTTAAATTTAAATTGTGCACTTTGCCAGTCAAATATTTCCTGTGTGAAACTTGTCAGACAACCTTTGTACACAAGGTCCTGCATCACCAAAGGTAGCCACAAAAAGCTGGAGTAACTCAGCGGGTCAGGCAGCATCTCTGGAGAAAAGGAATAGGTGACGTTTCAGTTCGAGATCCTTCTTCCGAATCATCACCTATTCCTTTTCTCCAGAGATGCTGCCTGACCCGCTGTTGCTCCAGCTTTTTGTGTCTACCTTTGGTTATCAGATAACCTTCTATAATCATAAGTGAGATATAAATATTGGTGAGAAAATAGGAAAACTCTCCTTCACTTAGTAACATAAAGTTTTTTTTATTGCCACCTGAGTCCGCATTAGTTATTAATATCACAACTGCACAGGTGTATCTGTTCGAGAGTGGAGGCCATTTACTACTTCACAAGGTTATCGTTAGACTTTCAATTAAACAGATTTTTTTAAATTGTGGAATGTCTTGTGTATTTTGTTTAATGGGCATTTATAAATTCAGAGAGGATAGTGGAATTTTTTTGCCCAGGGCAGCCATTTTTGATTTTTTTCTGTTTAATTTATAATTTAGAGAAACAGCATGAAAACGAGTCCTTCCACCTATCATGTCCACATTGACCATCGAACACTCGTTCATACTGGTTATATGTTATCCCATTTTCTCATCCATTCCCTACACACCAGGGGCAATTTACAGAGGCCAATTAACCTACAGACCCGCATCTTTGGGATGTGTGAGGAAACCGGAGCATCGGGAGGATCCTTATGCAGTCACAGGGAGAATGTGCAAACTCCACACAGAACAATACCCGAGGTCAGGATTGAACCTGGATCTCTGGCACTTTTAGGAGTGGAAATTCATCCTGAGTTATTTGCGTAATTGTACCTTCCAAAATCCAATTCAATTGAAGTTAATCTACAACAATAGAATAACACTAGACCAAGTGGACCAGTTGGGCCCAAACCTCTCCTGCAGTTAGTATATAGATTTCATGAATGAATTACAATGAATAGTCATTATTGTGTTGCATGTTTAGAGCAAGTGGCCTAGGACACTTTCCCTATGGCAGGCAGGTTTGCTAGTGCTACACGTGTGGGTTTAAACTCAGTAGTGGGGGGGAGGGGTTGACAAATTGGGAATATGAAGATGGAGTTAAAGGGGAAGCGAATACAGGAGAAATTGCAAAGGACTCTAGAATAAATGGGAAGGAAAGTTCTAGATGGGATAAGAGAGTAAGGTCAGGGCCAATGGTGACCGGTGTGAGAGGGGAGGTGAATACCGAAGTTAAAGTGTTGTATTTAAATGCGCAAAGTATAAAAAATAAAGTGGATGAGCTTGAGGCTCAGTTAGACATTGGCAAGTATGACGTTGTGGGAATTACAGAAACATGGCTACAAGAGGACCAGGGCTGGGAACTGAATATTCAGGGATAAGCAACCTATCGAAAAGACAGACAGGTGGGCAGAGGGGGTGGGGTTGCTCTGTTGGTAAGGAATGATATTCACTCCCTTGCAAGGGGTGACATAGAATCAGGAGATGGAGAATAAGTATGGATACAAATGAGGAATTGTAAGGGTAAAACTACCCTAATGGGAGTTATCTACAGTAGCTTCCACATAGGGTGCAAGTTGAATCAAGAGCTAAAATTGGTATGTCGAAAATGTAATGCTACGGTGGTTATGGGAGATTTCAACATGCAGGTAGACTGGGAAAATCAGGTTGATACTGGACCCCAGGAAAGGGAGTTTATGGAGTGCCTCCGAGATGGATTCTTAGAATAGCTTGTACTGGAGCCTACCAGGGAGAAGGCAATTCTGGATTTAGTGTTGAGTAATAAACCTGATTTGATAAGGGAACTCGAGGTAAAAGAGCCATTAGGAGGCAGTGATTATAATATGATAAGTTTTAATCTACTTATTGAGAGGGAGAAGGGAAAATCGGAAGTGTCAGTATTACAGTATAGCAAAGGGGATTACAGAGGCATGAGGCAGGAGCTGGCCAGATTTGACTGGAAGGAGGCCCTAGCAGGGAAGACGGTGGAACAGCAATGGCAGGTATTCCTGGGAATAATACAGAAGTTGCAGGATCAATTCATCCCAAAGAGGAGGAAAGATTCTAAGGGGAGTAAGAGGCACCCGTGGCTGACAAGGGAAGTCAAGGACAGCATAAAAATAAAAGAGAATAAGTATAACGTAGCAAAGAAGAGCGGGAAGCCAGAGGATTGGGACTCTTTTAAAGAGCAACAGAAGATAACTAAAAAAGCAATACGGGGAGAAAAGATGAGGTACGAAGGTAAGCTGGCCGATAATATAAAGGAGGACAGTAAAAGCTTCTTTAGGTATGAGAAGAGGAAAAAAATAGTTAAGGCAAATGTGGGTCCCTTGAAGACAGAAGCAGGGGAATTTATTACGGGGAACAAGGAAATGGCAGACGAGTTGAACCGGTACTTTGGATCTGACTTCACTAAGGAAGATACAAACAATCTCCCAGATGTTCTAGTGGCCAGAGATCCTAGGGTGATGGAGGAACTGAAGGAAATTCACATTAGGCAGGAAATGGTGTTGGGTAGACTGATTGGACTGAAGGCTGATAAATCCCCAGGGCCTGATGGCCTGCAACCCAGGGTACTTAAGGAGGTGGCTGTAGAAATCATGGACGCATTGGTGATCATTTTCCAATGTTCTATAGATTCAGGATCAGTTCCTGTGGTTTGGAGGGTAGCTAATGTTATCCCACCTTTTAAGAAAGGAGGGAGAGAGAAAACAGGAAATTGTAGACCAGTTTGTCTGACATTAGTGGTGGGGAAGATGTTGGAGTCAATTATAAAAGGCGAAATTTCAGAGCATTTGGATAGCAGTAGCGGGATCATTCCGAGTCAGCATGGATTTACGAAGGGGAAATCATGCTTAACTAATCTTCTGGAATTTTTTGAGGATGTAACTAGGAAAATTGACAGGGGAGAGCCGGTGGAAGTAGTGTACCTTGACTTTCAGAAAGCCTTCGACAAGGTCCCACACAGGAGATTAGTGGGCAAAATTAGAGCACATGGTATTGGGTATGGGGTACTGACATGGTTAGAAAATTGGTTGGCAGACAGAAAGCAAAGAGTGGGGATAAATGGGTCCCTTTCAGAATGGCAGGCAGTGACTAGTGGGGTACCGCAAGGCTCCGTGCTGGGACCGCAGCTATTTACAATATACATTAATGACTTGGATGAAGGGATTAAAAGTAACATTAGCAAATTTGCAGACGACACAAAGCTGGGGGGCAGTGTGAACTGAGGAAGATGCTATGAGGTTGCAGGGTGACTTGAACAGGCTGTGTGAGTGGGCGGATGTATGGCAGATGCAGTTTAATGTGGATATGTGTGAGGTTATCCACTTTGGTGGTAAGAATAGGAAAGCAGGTTATTATCTGAATTATGTCAAGTTAGGAAAAGGGGACGTACAACGAGATCTGGGTGTCCTAGTGCATCATTCACTGAAAGGAAGCATGCAGGTACAGCAGGCAGTGAAGAAAGCCAATGGAATGTTGGCCTTCATAACAAGAGGAATTGAGTATAGGAGCAAAGAGGTCCTTCCGCACCTGGAGTACTGTGTGCAGTTTTGGTCTCCAAATTTGAGAATGGATATTCTTGCTATTGAGGGTGTGCAGCGCAGGTTTACTAGGTTAATTCCCGGAATGGCGGACTGTCGTATGTTGAAAGACTGGAGCGACTAGGCTTATATACACTGGAATTTAGAAGGATAAGAGGGGATCTTATTGAAACATATAAGATTATTAAGGGGTTGGACATGTTAGAGGCAGGAAACATGTTCCCAAATGTTGGGGGAGTCCAGAACCAGGGGCCACAGTTTAAGAATAAGGGGTAGGCCATTTATAACAGAGATGAGGAAAAACTTTTTCAGTCAGAGAGTTATAAATCTGTGGATTTACAACTGCCTCAAAAGGCACTGGAGGCCAATTCTCTGAATGCTTTCAAGAGAGAGCTAGATAGAGCTCTTTAGGATAGCGGAGTCAGGGGGTAATGGGGAGAAGGCAGGAACGGGGTACTGATTGAGAATGATCAGCCATGATCACATTGAATGGTGGTGCCGGTTCGAAGGGCCGAATGGCCTCCTCCTGCACCTATTGTCTATTGTCTATATCGTATATTATTGATATATATTTTATGATGTTATGGAAATAATGGAACACATTTTAGTAAGACAGGAACCTCTTGAAACTTGGAAATATCCTGGAAATGATTAAATCTGCAATAATAATTGTAGGTTTTACTGTATTTACTCTTGATTGCTAAACATTGCTTTAAAATGTGGTTTTAATTGAGAATGCAGCGTAGTAAGCTTTGTTGCAAGGATTTGTGCAATGTGAGGTACAGTGGCCGATTGGCAGCAGCAGACCTCTACCTCAGCACAATGGTAACCTTATGCCCAGCTCCTTTCATAGAAACACAGAAAATAGGTGCAGGAATAGGCCATTCGGCCCTTCGAGCCAGCACCATCATTCAATATGACCATGGCTGATCATCCAGAATCAGTACCCCGTTCCTGCTTTTTCCCGATATCCCTTGATTCCTTTAGCCCGAAGTGCTAAATCTAATTCTCTCTTGAAAACATCCAGTGAATTGGCCTCCACTGCCTTCTGTGGCAGAGAATTCCACAGATTCACAACTCTCTGGGTGAAAAGGTTTTTCCTCATCTCAGTCCTAAATGGTTTACTCCTTTCACTCTGTCACTGGAAAATATTCCTTCACTCTTCTTCCCTTGTTGCTGCATCATGATCCTGAAACTCCCTGCCTGGCAACATTGTTCGGGAATTGTCAACACACAGACTGCATTTTTTTTTTTTTAAATCAACTCGCCCCCATCTTCTCAAGGGCAGCAAAGAATGAACACTACATTCTGGCCTCCCACAAATGGATAAAAATGTATTGCGTTGCTATGAAGAAACAATTTGTCTTCTTTCCTTTTCTGATAGGAATACTATTTTTGCCAGCAACACCTCATCACTCTCAATTGGTGAAATGGCAAGCGCTACAAGAAGACTGGACCGATTTGGTGGGCTCCATTTTTTCAATCCTGTCCCCTTGATGAAGCTGGTGGAGGTTTGTTTCTATTGTTTGCAAATTAGTTGAAGGACCAATGGAAAGAAATAAACTAAAGTAAAGATGCTTTAAGCTAACCCCAGATGCCTTCTATTATATTGAAAGAGACAGTAATTGAATTCATTTTTTCATAGGAATATGATTTGTGTGTAATTTGTGTTTGTGCATTTGTCTGAATCGATGTGCCTGTGATGCTGCTAGGAGCAACTATTTTCATTGTGCCTGTAGCTCGATGTACCTTTGCGTATTGGAATAAACTCAACTTGAACTGAACACGATTTATTGGTATCACATTTTACATAGTTTCCAACATAATGCAACCCATGTATGTCCATGTTAAGATTTGTATTCTACACATGGCTCCTCCTCCTCTCTTAAATCAATGTTATCAACATAACCCTCCATTGCTTTCTCTGCAAGTGTTATTTGCTTCAACTTACATTCAATTTATATCATCTAATTGCATTCTAGTAAAGTTTCAAATAAGCTATTGGTTTAATTGATGACTGTCTTGTGGTTAGATCTTCCTCCAGAAGTAGAAATTGCTCCATATTTTCCCTCATCAAACACTTCAATACTTCTTAGGACTTCAACAGATTCCTGTGATCATTCTCTTTTCCTGAGAAAAATCCCAGTCTGCTCTGAATGAATAATTTATTAACCACCTTCTTTCTTACACTTTGGCATCAGTTGCCCCGCACAGCTTTGTTTAACTGTGTCTATTCCTTACGTTATGTTTCTAATCAGCTTCCAGGAAAAAATGGGGCATGTAGAATCCCACACTTGAATAGTTCAATGAAAATAATAATATTAATCACAGTTAACAGTACTTTTTCTGTTTTTAATCAATACTATTTTGATAAGTTCAACTGTTTTTACACTAAACAACGTCAAATTAAATTGTTCCATAAAAAAAATTGTATCAATAGAATCAAGGGTTGATAAACTGTTCTGTGGATGAGTATTTTGTTAACAATTAGACTTTTCTTTTCATGTTTCTTTTAATCCTTTTGAATAGGTGATTGAGACTCCAGAGACCAGCCAGCAAACATTTGAAGCATTAATGAATTTCACTAAAGCATTGGGGAAAAAACCTGTGGCTTGTAAGGTAGGTTTCTTCCATATATATAGTGCAACAATTTTAGGGCCATCTTACTCACCATTAGCCTGCGGCCTGCAGTATTAAGTTTTGTTATATTTAAAAAGTAATAATGAGTTATAATGAGATGCAAAGTAAGCTTGAGAAATGGGTCCTCATCTTCGACTTCATGCATTGCATCCTTCTGGGTTATTGATGGGAAGTCATGTTTGACGGTTCTATTGGAAGCTGAATAAGTAAGAGGGAGCCGCAGTGAATGTGATGTGTTTGAATTTTCAGTGAGGCTTCAATAAGGTGCCATGCAAGAGGCAAAATGTGTTTATAGAGTTGACGTGCGAAGGGAGGATTAGTTAATGGACAGAAAACATTGTGTAGGGAATAAATGGACTATTTTTGGTACGTTGAGCTGCCTTGTAAGAGGATTTGAGTAGAACTTACTGGAATTACATTATACTGGTGAGTTTGCAGCTGGAATATTGTGGACAGGTTCCACCTCCTCACCCAAGAAAGGATGTACTTGTGACAGAAGGAGCAAACCAAAGGTTCATCAGATTGATTCCTGAGATGGGGAGGTTGTCCAATAGGTAGAGATTTAGCAGACCTAGACCAAAGGGTGAAAGGTGACTTCATCAAAATATATAATTCTTAATCGGATAAACTGGATAGATCTAAGAATATTATATCTCCTGTCTAGAATGGTTTGAAATGGGGATCTCAATAAGAAGTCAGCTATTTACCACAGTGATATGAATAATCTTCAGAAGGGAGTGAATCTTAAGAATTATCTTTGTCAGAGGGCTTTGGAGTTTCATTTTTGAGTACATTCAAGACAGGGACAGATAGATTATTGGATATTAAGGGAGTTATGCATATGAGAATGACGTATGCATAATGACTATGAGATGAGATGGCCTTACTTAATGTTGAAGTAGGTGCAAAGGCCTGAGAGATTACTCTTGCTTCTATTTTTACACTTATCAGTGACGATTGCATAGATTAGCAAGTTTACAGATGATACAAAAGTGAGTGGTTTTGCAGATAGTAAAGATGGTTGTGAAAGATTGCAGCAGGATGTGGATTGATTGGGGATGTAGGCGGAGGACAGGTTGATGGAATTTAACACAGAAAAGTGTGAGTGTTGCATTTTGGGACGTTGAACAAGGGGAGGACCTACACAGTGAATGGTAGGCCTCTCTGTCGTGTTGTAGAGCAGAGGGATCTAGGAGTTCCTTGAAGGTCGAGTCGCAGGTAGATACGGTGGTCAAAAAGTATTTTGGCACATTGGCCTTCATCAGTCAGAGTATTGAGTATAGAAGTTGGGAGGTCATGTTGCAGTTGTATATGACGTTGGTGGGACCACATATAGAATATTGTGTTCAGTTGTGGGCACCATGTAAAAGGAAAGATATTGTCAAGCTTGAAAAGGTTCCGAAAAGATTTACAAGGATGTTGCCAGGACTAGAGGGTGTGAGCTATAGGGAGAGGTTGAGTAGGCTGGGTCTCTATTCCATGGAGCGCAGGAGGATGAGGGGAGATCTTATACAGGTATACAAAATCATGAGAGGAATAGATCGGGTAGATGCACACAGTCTTTTACCCAGAGTAAGGGAATCGAGGACCAGAGGACATAGGTTCAAGGTGAAAGGGAAAAGATTTAATAGAAATCTGAGCGGTAACTTTTTCAAGCAATGGCTGGTGGGTGTATGGAACAAGCTGCCAGATGAGGTAGTTGAGGCTGGGACTATCAGATCGTTTATGAAACAGTTAGACAGGTACATGGATAGGACAGGTTTGGAGGGATATGGACCAAGCGCAGGCAAGTGGGACGAGTGTAGCTGGGACATTGTTGGCCGGTGTGGGCAAGTGGGTCGAAGGGCCTGTTTCCACACTGTATCACTCTATGACTCTTAAGAAGATAAATAATCGCATGTGGAAGAAAGGAGGAGACAATGACACTAATATGGTTAGTCAGAGACAGGTTGCAGCGTGCTTTATATGGGCTGTTCTACATAGGCTTGCATTGACCAGTTGGGTTCAGTAGACTGCTTCCATGCTTCTAAATGAGTAAGAGAAAATAATTGCAATTGTTCTTACAATTATGCTGCCGGCAAGAATGTAGATCTGCTCGTTACTATATTGTTGGAATCCTTGAGAGTTAATACTGAATAAAATGGATGTAAAATCATTAGCAGAACCCTGGGTTCGAATGACATATATGCTGAGCTGTTGAAAGCAAACAAAAGCTGAAACACTTCATGCAAATTCCCATTCCTTCTCAAATAGTCAAATTACAGCTTGGGACCTTTGCATTCCAGTGCTTTGCTGAGGAAAACAAAATGATAAAAGAAGAACAGATATTACCTTTCAATTTTGAAAGGCCTAAGTATTCCCACAAGTGTTTTTGCTCTTCTATGAAGTACCTTTAGGGCTCAAACTTAGCCTGAGTCACAAAGGCATTAAGGAGTGTGCACTTTTACTTTCCCTGACCTTACTTTTAGATATTTTGTTCTAATTGTATGTGATTATAGGCGGCACAGTGGTGCAGCTCGTAGTGGTGCAGCTCGTAGTGGTGCAGCTCGTAGTGGTGCAGCTCGTAGTGCTGCTGCCTCACGCGGCAGAGACCTGTGTGCCAGCTGTGTGGAGATTGCACGTTCTCCCTTTGACTGCATAAGTTTCCTTCAGGTGCTCAGGTTCCCCCACATCCCTAAGACATGTGGGCTGGTAGGTTAATTGGCCTCTGTAAATTGCCCGTTGTGTGTAGGTGAGTGGTTGAATCTGGGCAAATGAATGAATATTGGGAGATAATAAAATTGGATTAGATTTGTGTAGATTGAGTGTAAATGGGTGATCAATGATCAGTGTGGACACAGTGAACCGAATGGCCTGATTCCATGCTTTATCTCTAATAATTCCAAGTGTGAATGCAGAACTTTACTCATGGGTAAAATATTTTTGATATTTTGTGGTCGTGTATTTGATTTGGTGCAATAGATAATAAAAATCTATTTTATCATTGTAATAAAACACGTATGCATAGTAAAGCTTTGGCACTTAATCATATCATTTAATCTGTTCTTTCATCAGGACACTCCTGGATTTATTGTGAATCGGCTTCTGGTACCGTATATGATGGAAGCTGTCCGGCTGCACGAGAGAGGTAGTGATAATTTAAGCCATGTAGGGTTAATTACAAGTTCGGTAATGGAAAGCTGTAATTTCAGATTCAGCTCTATTTCACAAAGTGTTCTCGATTTTTATTTCCTTTCTGCTCTGTAGGCTCCAGCACCTTCCCCACCACCGATGTCAGGCTAACTGGTCTATAATTCCCTGTTTTCTCTCTCCATCCTTTCTTAAAAAGTGGGATAACATTAGCTACCCTCCAATCCACAGGAACAATCCTGAATCTATAGAACATTGGAAAATGATCACCAATGCGTCCCCAATTTCGTGAGCCACTCCTTAAGTAACCTGGGATTTATCAGCCTTCAGTCCCATCACCATTTCCTGCCTAATGTGAATTTCCTTCAGTTCCTCTGTCGCCCATGGTCCTCTAGCCACTAGTACATCTGGGAGATTGTTTGTGTCTTCCTTAGTGAAGACAGATTCAAAGTACCTAGTCAACTCGTCTGCCATTTCCTTGTTCCTTGTTCACCTGTTTCTGTCTTCAAGGGACCCACATTTGTCTTAACTAATTTTTTTCCTCTTCACATACCTAAATAAGCTTTTACTATCCTCCTTTATATTCTTGGCTAGCTTACCTTCGTATCTCATCTTTTCTCCCCATATTGCCTCTTTAGTTATCTTCTGTTGCTCTTTAAAAGTTTTCCAATCCTCTGGCTTCCCGCTCATCTTTTCTATGTTATACTTCTCTTTTATTTTTATACTGTCCTTGACTTCCCTTGTCAGCCATGGTCACCTCTTACTCCCTTTAGAATCTTTCTTCCTCTTTGGATTGAACTGATCCTGCACCTTCTGTATTATTCCCAGAAATACCTGCCATTGCCGTTCCACTGCCATCCCTGCAGGGGTCTCTTTCCAGTCAACTTTGGCCAGCTCCTCCATCATGCCTTTGCTCAACTGTAATACTGACACTTCCGATTTTCCCTTCTCCCTTTCAAATTGTAGATTAAAATTTATCATATTATGGTCACTACCTCCTAATGGCTCCTTTACCTTGAGTTCCTTTATACACAACACTAAATCCAGAAAATTGCCTTCTCCCTGGTAGGCTCCAGTACAAGCTGCTCTAAGAATCCATCTTGAAGGCACTCCACAATCTCCCTTTCTTGGGGTCCAGTAACAACCTGATTTTCCCAGTCTACCTGCATGTTGAAATCTCCTATAACCACCATAGCATTACTTTTGCTATATGCCAATTTTAACTCTTGATTCAACTTGCACTGTTTGGGGGCCTGTAGATAACTCCCATTATGGTCTTTTTACCCTTACAATTCCTCAGTTCGATCCATACTGACTACATCTCCTGATTCTATGTCACCCCTCGCCAGGAACTGAACTTCTCGAACTTTCCTTCCCATTAATTCGGGAGCCTTTTGTAACTTTTCCTGTACTCACTTCCTTTTTACTCCCAATTTGTCAACCCCTCCCTCCAGTTATTGAGTTATTGCATAATGCAATTAGTCGTTTCCACTATTTTTAGATATTTTATTAGACTGGCGCAAAAAAAATACTCAGCGTAGGTTTTTCTTTAAACAGAGACTTTGATTTCAGCCCCGTAGTATTAGCAGAAAGGAAAATAAAAATCACAGCTATTCGTGCCACATGAGAAGGAAAAAAATGGTTTTGTAGATCTTGGCTTAAAGTCCATGGTTTTCCTTGGGTGAGGTATCAGTTGTTTGATTTCACTTTGAAATTAAAAGGCAGCGCTCTGACTAACTATTTATTTTAGCCTGGGCAAGGATCAAAGTACATTTATGACTGTCAGTACAATATGACCACAGCAAAGTTTCAGCTGTATCAATTATGATGCAGCGAGGGGAAGAGTTCATTTGATTTAAATTCAGGAATAGAATTTTTCAGAGCAATTGGCTGAAGGCAGGGAATGAAACCAAAGGTACATTTAGACACACAACAAAGGACAACATTGCAGAGAACCTATGTAGAATTACCAGGGAGTTCCAATACCTTGCAGTGTACCTGGACAGTAAACTGGACTGGTCCAGGAAAGCTGAGGCCCTGTACAAGAAGGGACAGAGCCGACTGTACTTCTTGAGAAGGCTCCGCTCCTTCAATGTCTGCAGTAAGATGCTGCAGATGTTCTATCAATCAGTGGTAGCTGCTGCCAGCTTCTTCCCTGTGGTGTGCTGGGGCAGCAGGGCAAAGGCTGCAGACGCTATTAGGATCAACAAACTCATCAGGAAGGCTGTCTCCGTCCTGGGGGCGGAGTTGGACTCATGGGAGGTGGTCTTGGAGGGGAGGATGCTCCTCAAACTGCGAGCATCCTGGACAATGCAGCTCTTGCCCTCCATGATACACTGGTCATCCTGAGGAGCACCTTCAGCAACAGACTGTTTCCACCAAGATGCAGAACAGAACGCCACAGGAGATCTTTCTTCCCTGTGGGTATCAAACTGTGCAACTCCTCCCCCTTCTGTCATGGGGTAGACTGAGACTGAGACTGACTCCCCCCTCCCTCCCCAATCTTTGCACATCCCCCAAGCCTTTCCACTCGTTACTTTAATTTCATGTTTCGTGCAGTTTGTGTTTTTTATGACTGTTGGTGGATCAATTTCCCTCCTGGGATAAATAAAGTTCTATCGTAGAAGCACAGTTCTTAGTCTATTGTAATGGAGAAGTTTGAGATCAATTAAAAGATGGTTGAAAAAACGTTCAACAATAATAAACCTGAATGTAAACCAATTTAAAAGTTCCCAAACTGTGGTGTTCAATGTGTCTTTGGGAAGCATGCAGGAATATTTGTGCAGTGACAAATGTATGAGGTCCCATGGATATTTACATTGGGGGAAAAAGAGATGGTATGGATTTGTCAGGCAGAAAATTGCAGTATATGGTCAGGCAGCTAAATGCGAAATATATCAAGCAATTGTTCAATGGAGAAGATCAGGCACAGGGTCAGAGATGGGTGTGGAGCAGATGGCGAGATTTGATCAGGCAGATGATAAAGGAGATGGTTGGACAGCCAATGGGACCAGATTATAACTGCCATTTAAAAAGCTAAAATATAATATGTTTGTGGCAGGGTATGGATTGCTGCCAAATTTTGAAGGGAATATGCAGTGAAATTTGGTCAAATTGACATAACATGAGAATAAAATGGGTTAGGTTAACTCTATCTCTTTAGGACTCCATTATTATCAGTCTAATCAGAATAGAAATTTATTTGTCAGATAACGATGAACAATAACGCTTTGATCTCTGCAAAATAAATCCTCCCTGTCCAGACCCCATTAATGTTATGGCAGGGGATGAATTTACCAAAATACGTATTTTTATAAATGGATCTCTGTCTAGAGAAAAATTGGATGTTATTTGTAACATAAAACTGAGCCGGACTTTTCTTGGATTGACGCGTATGTGAAAAAAAAATCTTATGTAGTGCTATACTATTTTGTTTAGAATGATAATGATCAGATCACATTGGGCTTTGATATTCTGTCAGACTGAGAAAGATCAAAGTAATCGTGTTAGAATAAGCAGTAACTCTGCGAATCTACTTCACTGTGGGAACTAGTAGCAAACAAGCACTGTCCAAAATACTGTCTGCATGTTGCATGTGAGGTCTCCTATAATGGGAGGCAACCGCATTATCCTGCTGCATCTACTGCAGCCACCACATCGTGTAATTGTTCATAGGTGAAGTGGGGTTCCCACGTCCATCACTTGTGGTCACATCAGTAGATGCAGCCTGCTTCTTGAAGCAGTGACTCTCAATGAGAACCACCACTGCAGGAGCTGCTTCAGTAATGGGAAATTGCATGTTAAATGCACCTCGCGTAAATCTGGAAAAGATACGTAGTGTTACAACAAGTTCTGGAGTAACTCAGCGGATCAGGCAGCATTCCTTGAGAACATGAAGAGGTGATGTTTTGACCAATAAATCACCTATCCATGTTACTCCAGCATTTTGAGTCCTTTTGTTTATTAACCAGCATCGGCAGTTCGTTGTTTCTACAAAGATATGTAGTTGATGGGTGAAACTGCATTAAAGGACAGGATATCTACCATTTACAAAGGCACAACTCTATGCACATTGGTCAGGTAAGAAGGTACTGCTCAATGGTCTTGGGAAGAAACTGATGCAATCTATTCCACTGCCTGACATCACTTTGGTACACATTTCCACATACAATGCAGTTTCTAGCCCTTTGTGTCTTATTCTATTTTATAATTTAATTCACATAATTGATGCTTTTGTGCCTTGAGGACACCACAAGTAGTTCCGGGGCAGTTCAGACAAGTGAGTCGTGCCTTGTGTTAAAACTTTGCACAATTCGCCCTTGCCCTGAAGATACAACAGAGCAATTAACATGCTTTTGAGTAAAAAGTTATTTGAATTATATATAACACTTTTTGATACCTCGTTGTTAGTCCAGTCACATAAGTAGCAGATTAATACATTTATTTTGATGTTTTTCTTAGGTCATGGATCAAAGGAAGATATTGATGTTGCAATGAAACTGGGCGCTGGATATCCTATGGGTCCTTTTGAATTATTGGATTATGTTGGACTTGACACCTGCACGTTTATTATTGACGGTATGTGGAGTGAGTTTTTTAATGTATTACAGAACTTTATTGTCATTCGGTACAGATACCGAACAAAATTAATATTGTTCTAATGCCGTTGTTTAATAGAAATAATCAATATGTTTGGTTTTTGTGTGACAACCAAATGCTACAATTCTCTGCCTCACTTTGGCTAGCAGTGTGATTTATTGGTGAAAGTTGACATCTAGTAGCAAGCACATTCGGTACTAACCAGAAGTTACCAGAGAAAAACAGTGAGACTGAAGTTGATGTAACTTGGGTGAACTATTGGGAGAGGCAATGAGGTGAGGACTGGGTCAAATTGTGCAAGCTGTTCCAGCACAAGGCACAGATTGTTTAGTTTAAAGATGCAACGCGGAAACAGGCCCTTTGGCTCACCAAGTCCACGCCAACCAGCGATCCCCACACATTAACACTATCCTACACACACTTTGAACAATTTACAATTTTACCAAGCTAATTAACCAACAAATCTGTACGTCTTTGGAGTGTGGGAGGAAACCAGAGTTCTCGGAGAAAACCTACGCATTTCACGTGGACTACGGGTGATGTCTGTAAGCTAGCCAAGTGGAATATGAGGTGGTGTTCCTCCACTTTGCATATGGCCTCACCCTGGCAATGGAGGAGGCTAATACATTAATTTGTTCACATATCTGCATTGCATTTCCTCAACCCATTTTGATTTCAACGTAGCTTATGATTTAGCTACTCTGTTAAATGAAAATTGATTGAGGAGATGAATGTGTAAGTGACCTTCTCTCTCACTTGGCACCGATGTTGCAGAGAAACACTGCAGTTAATGAAATTGCAGATTTATTTTGCCAACATTTTGGCTCCCTTCAAACTAACACTGTATCAGAATAGTGATGATTACAAATAAGCAGCAAGATTGTCAAGACTTTATTCCCCATTCCAAAGGCACTATGGTTTCAAGCTTCTATGCCCTGTGGTTGCTTCAGCAGCCTGTTCCAGGGCTTTGAGTGCAGATGTAAATGATATTCATTCTGATGTTCAGGGAATGCCGTCATTTGACGTTTGACGTCCTGGAAATCTGGAAAAGTTTCAAATACAATACCTTCCCAGACTGATGTTGATATTGAGGAAATTCGGCATGTCTCCAATAACTCTCACAACAACAAGCCCTGGTTCACAGCAGAACTCAGACAGCTCCGCCAGTCAAAAGATGAGGCCTACAGGAGCAGGGATACAGACCTCCGCAGGCAGGCCAAGTACAAGCTGAGAAGGGGAATCGGAGCTGCCAATGAAAGCTACTCTGAGAAGCTGAGGAGCAAGTTTTCAGCTAATGATTCTTCAATTTGGAAGGGCTAGCAAGAAATCACCAGCTACAAGATGAAAACCCCACGCTCCTTGGACAATCGTCAGCTGACCAACCACCTGAACGAGTTTTACTGTAGGTTGGAGAAACAGAAACATAATCCTGGGATCCCCACCCCCCCCCCCCCCATCATCACTTCACACGGACTCATAGACTGACTCCAGTTTGCAAAGACTGGCCCCTTCTCCCCCCACCGCTCTACAATCACCAATTTGCACATACTCACAGCCTGACTCCAGACTGGGCCCTCGTCCACTGCCCAACATCAGTCTGGCCACTTCTCCATCTCCAACAATAGAAATAGCGGAGGTGGAGTGTCTATTCAGGAAACAGGAAAGCCGGAAATCTCCAGGTTTCCCCCTCTACCCTCAAGCTTTGTGCCGAACAACTGGCACCGATCTACACAGACATTTTCAACCAGTCCCTGCAAACCTGCACTGTCCCTGCCTGCTTCAAGGTCTCCACTATTGATCGATGGTGACGCGGTCAACCTAGGCCTGCACTTCATCCTCCAGCACCTAGACCGCGAGGGAACCTGTGCCAGGATTCTGTTTGTGGACTTTAGCTCTGCATTGTACCATTGTACCAGAGCTACTACACTCCAAACTCTCCCAGCTGACTGTGCCTGAACCCCTCTGTCAGTGGATCATCAACCTTCTGGCAGACAGGAAGCAGCATGTGAGGCTGGGAAAACACAACTCAGACCTGCAGACCCTCAGCATAGGAGCACCGCAGGGCTGCGTACTCTCCCCTCTCCTTTACTCTCTCCACACCAATGACTGCACTTCCACAGACTCCTCTGTCAAGCTCCTCAAGTTTGTGGATCCAGGATGGGGAGGAATCTGCCTACAGATGGGAAGTGGTGTCCTGGTGCCATCGCAACAACCTGGAGCTCAATGCACTCAAGACAGTGGAACTAATTGTAGACTTTCGAAGAGCTTCCCCTCACCTCCCCCACTCACCATCAACAACACCACAGTTACATCTGTGGAGTCATTTAAGTTCCTTGGAACCATCATCTCCAGGGACCTTAAATGGGGGGGCACCATCGACTCCACAGTCAAAAAGGCCCAACAGAGGATGTACTTCCTGCGGCAACTGAGGAAACACAATCTGCCACAGGCAATGATGATCCAATTCTGTACTGCTATCATTGAGTCTGTCCTCACCTTCTCCATCATGGTCTGGTTTGGCTCAGCCACCAAGCACGACATCCGGAGGCTGCAACGGATCGTTCGCACAACTGAGAAGGTTGTTGGCTGCAACCTTCCTCCCCATTGACGAACTGTATACTGCAAGGGCCAGTTTACTGTCGATTACATCACAGTTTGGTTTAGAAACAGTTCTGCCCAAGACCATGAGGAATAGAAGAAAGTTATACATGTAGCCCAGTCCATCACACAGACCAGACTCCTCACCACTGATTCCATCTAAACTTCACAATGCCTCGGGGAAAGCAGCCAACATAATTAAAGACTTGACCTCCCTGAACCCATTGGGCAAAAGATACAGAAACTTGAAAGTGTGCACCCCACCCCAGCTTCCTCCACACTTTAATCGGCCCTCTGCACAGTCCTTCCATAAGCTAGGGTAGTGTCCGATTCAATCTACCCCGTTGGGTCAATGTAACTAGTGCACTACTGAGAACTATATTCCACACTCTGTACCGTCTCCTCTGCCCTACCCCTTGTACTTGAGTTTGAATAGATTGTATTTATATACAGCTTGATCTGAATGAATAACATGCAAAACAAAGCTTCTCTCGGTACCTCGGTAAACGTGACAATAATAAACCTAAGCCATGAAGGTGACTTTTAAACAAGCAAAAAAGCTGCTAATGCTGGATATTTGTAATAATAACTGAAAATGCTGTTAACACAACAGATCAGGCAGCATCTGTGGAAAGCGGATAGATGATAGCTGGCTCGAAGGGCCGAATGGTCTACTCCAGCACCTATTGTCTATTGTTTATTGTCTATACTTCCATCGTGTCTAATGTAAAGGCTCCATTCATTTCAGTTTCTCCATCTCTATCCAATGATAAGACTTTCTACAGAGGTGCTTCTAAAATGTCTTCCTTCCTTCCTGAACAGTGGCTTTGCATCAAAATGGTGGACAGAACTCTTGACCGCTTCTCATCTGTTTCCCACACCCCTGCACTCACCCCTTCACCTTCTTGTCAGAGGAAGAAGAGTTCTCCTAGCCCTCACCTTCCAGCCTCACCATTCGTCGCCTCGCCATTTGTCACAATCATTTGATCATTCTTTGCAATTTTCACCACCTCCAACAAGATTCCACCACCAGGATTTCCCTCCTTTTTTCCTTCAGCATTTCAAAGGGATTGCTTGCTTCATGATTCCCAGATTCCACTCCATCTATCACTCCTGTCATATGGCTTTTCCCATGAAGCCACTAGGTGATGCACACTTGTCCTTTCACATTTTCACTTCTCACCATCCAGGGATCGAAACAATCTTTACAGATGAAGTAGCAATTCACTTACTCTTCTTCCTGTCTAATGCTGCTTTCAGTATTTACAATGTATGCTTCTAACTGGCAGATTAACTTATTTAATTTCACTCTATCAGAGATATTCATTTTGTTCCAGCCATCCCTCCTCTACCTTCTCTGCTGCTGAAAACTAGCTTGTTTTCTCTCTTTCCCAGTTATTTCTCAGTCCTGAAATGTTATCTCTGTTTTCTCTTACCAAAGATGCTGTGAGATCTGCTGAGTGTTCCCATCATTTTCTGTGTTTACTTCACACTTATTCCGCTTTTATGGGAATATATTGTCATCCATTAATTATTATTATTATTATTAAGCATTATTAAACTGCACTCAATCTGGTTAAAATCACTTTTTTTAAGGTATTGACATCTTTCTATTCCCCTACCCTTTCAATTGCATTAAAAGTTAGAGAGTTAAAGGAGTGAACAGTAGGTGGTGCCACAGTGAAGCAGGAAGCCTTACGGTAAATAAAACCACTCAGGACATTTTATAGATTTGCACTGAACCTGCCTTTCATTTTCTGGGAAATTTTAGGTTTGAAGATTGCGTATACTAATTAATAACTGAGCTTGTTAAGGAAGCTTGTTGAGGTCTGAACTTTCTGCAAATTAATCATCAGTTACAACCTACTTTCAGCTGCAAACTTGACATGAAGTACAGTAAACCCTCGTTTTAATGGACCAGTTGGTGAAGAAAGGTTCGCCGGTGCAGATCAGCAGCATCGGCACCTAGATTTAAGGTGAAATGACACAAAGTGCTGGAGTACCTCAGCAGACTGAGTCTGAAGAAGGGTCCCGACCAGAAGCATCACCTATCCATGTTATCCAGAGATGCTGCCTGACCTGCTGAGTTACTTCAGCACTTTGTATCTTTACTTTAGACTTTAGAGATACAGCACGGATACAGGCCATTCAGCCCTTCATGTCTGCACCAACCAGTGATCACCTCGTACACTAACACTATCCTAGACACTAGGGACTATCCGCAATTTTACCAAAGTCCATTAACTTGCAAACCTCTATGTCTTTGGAGTGTGGGAGAAAACCGGAGCACCCGGAGAAAACCCACATGGTCATGGGGAAAACGTAAAACTCGGTACAGAGAGCATCTATCGTCAGGATTGAACCCAGTGCTGTAAGGCAGCAACTCTACCATTGCACCACCATGTGCACTTACTGTCCTTTTGTGTATTAACCAGCATCTGCAGTTCTTTGTTTCTACTACGTATAATGATAATGCCTTACTCGGTTATAGCTCAATAGGTAATAATGGACACCACTCCCACCCCTCCCCCATAGTCCATTATAATGAGGGTGTACTGTATTTTTAAATTTATTTTCCCTTTGAACCTATTGGGATTCTAATTTGGGTTGTGTCCACTTCAGTGGTTGTGGGATTATTCTCTTTGTTTTGTGGCACTTCATAATTTCCATTTCCGTCCATTTGGACTCTTGATGGATTCTGGTTCAGCTTTCTATGTTAGGTTTGACAGTCTGATGCACCAGTTCTTCATGCAGTCTTTGCACCTTTACCTAAATACCTACATGATCTCTGTTGATAACATTGTCTATGTAAGGCAGCTGAAGATGTCAGCCGAAGTGATGGGGTTATCACCCCCATTAAAACATTCTTGTTGCGTAAAGCAGCTTCGTGATAAAACATCCAGGATGTGGAAAGTGAGATTAAGATTGTGATTTCCTCATTATGATTTAGCGACTCTGTGCCATATTAAAGTTACAAGGAACTGCAGATGCTGCTTTACAACAAAAAAAAGACATAGGGTGCTGGAGTAACTCAGCAGATCAGGCAGCATCGAAGATATACATACCAAAAGCTGGAGTAACTTAGCGGGTCAGACAAAATTTCTGGAGAAAGGGAATAGGTGACATTTCTGGTCGAGACCCTTGGAAAACATGGATAAGTGACGTTTCAGGTCGGGGTCCTTCTTCAAACCAGATTCACATTAAAGATATGATTGAAAAATTATGTAAAAATCATCATGACCATTGATTTGCATTAATGTATCATGACAGAGCAAAATGAACTGAAGTACTTCACAAACACAAATAGAGAAACGTCCTAAAAAACCCAGAGAACTGGCAGGTTGGGAATGGCTCGTGGTTACCAGTGTCAAGTGGTTTAAAAATCCTGTAATATTACAAACCAATAAAACAAAATTCTGACCAAACCATTAAAACTCTCTAAATGTTGAAATGCTAATTTGGGCCACATTCTCGCATCTGTCATTGATTATGGCATTGTTTCATCCGACAAGAATGGAACAAATGCTGGTGTAGATTCACACTACAAAGCCCAGCAGACTCCTTGGCATCTGATTCTTTAATTAAATAAGATTCTGTTTGGGGGGGGGGAGGGGGGCTGGGAAGGCGCTATGTATTTACTTACTTGTATCCTAATGAAGTGTTTTGGAATTACGACAGTGTCTGAAGGTCTCGATCCGAAACGTCACCCATTCCTTCTCAACAGTTCAACAGTTCAACAGAGCTTTATTTGTCTATCTTCTCTCCAGAGATGCTGCCTATACCGCTGAGTTACTCCAGCATTTTGTGTCTATCTTCAGTTTAAACCAGCATCTGCAGTTCCTTCCTACACAGTGAATATCTGTTTGTTGACAGTGTGAGTGCTAGTTGTAATTGTGTCCTACTGTCACAATGCTCATAAGATTGTAGCCATCAACACCAAAATGAAGAAAACCATACATATCGGATGAAGTTTTATGTAAAATAAGAAAATAACTTAAAGGGTTAAAATTAAATGGTGTACTTTTACATTGTTTTGTGAATCTTTTTGTGAATAGGCCAGAATTGTGTTATATTTTTGCATTTTCCCAACCATTCTTTCGTTAATCACAACTGTTTCCCTTCTCAGGATGGCACAAGATGGATCCAGACAACCCCCTCTTTGCTCCCAGTGCCCTGTTAAATAAACTGGTGGATGAAGGAAAGCTGGGTAAAAAGACCGGTGAGGGTTTCTACAAATATTCCTAGAAGACAAGTTGTGTGGTGTTGTTACAGTTTTTGGACACTGAATCATGCAAGCTGCCAACTGTTAGCTCAGGTGGACACCAAATGCTGGAGAAACTCAGCGGGTCAGGCAGCATCTCTGGAGCGAAAGAATGGGTGACGTTTCGGGTCGATTCCCTTCTTCAGACGTCACCCATTCCTTCTCTCCAGAGAAGCTGCCTGTCCCGCTGAGTTACTCCAGCATTTTGTGTCTACCTTCGATTTAAACCAGCATCCGCAGTTCTTTCCTGCCCAACTGGTAGCTCAGTGTGTGTAACTTCTCTGGCAATTACTTGACGGTTACATTATACAAATTGCAATGTAATATTTTGAAAATATGAAAATGGCTGCAAGCAGGATAACCTAGCTCCAGCCTGGTGCAATGATGGTGGTATATATCTGTAAAAGAAAAATGATTAAAATCATTATATTGTTTCTACCTTGCGAAGTGCCTTTCAAATTATTATGCATCCAAAGATGTTCAGTAATGTACTTGGAGTGATTGTGGGATTTGAACTTGTAAGTTCTTTATATTTTTAATGTATCAATAAAGTGTCACTTGACTCGGATAATTCCAAAACAGCCCTATTTACTTTGTTTACTCTGGGAGTATGTCGAATGTAAGGGGCAAATATGCAGTTAGTGGCAAGACCCCTAATGGCATTGATGCAGAGAGATCTTGGGGTCCAAGTCAATAGCTTCCTGAAAGTGCCAACAAGTAGCTGGAGTGGTAAAGAAGGCATATAATATGCTTGCCCTCATCGGTTGAGGCATTGGGTGTTAAGAATCAGGAAGTCATGTTGCAACTTTATAGGACATGGGTTAGGCGGCATTTGTACGATTGATCTAGTCGCCCTTCTACAGGAAGGATATGGTGACTTTGGAGATGGTGCAGAAGAGGTTTGCCAGAATGCTGCCTGGATTTGAGGGTATTCGCTCTAAAGAGAAGTAGAACAAACTGGGATTGTATTCTCTGGAACATTGAAAGTTGAAAGGAGACCTGAAAGAAGTATATAAAATGACAAGAGGGTAGACAGATCTTTTTTTTCTAGGATGGAAATGTAAAGATTAGTGGGTATAGCTTTAAAGTGAGAGGCAGGAGCTATGTGGGGCAAGTTTTATTTACAAAAAAGAGTGGGTTCTTGGAATAGGCTGCTACGGGTGGGATAGTGGGATTTAAGAGGCTTCTAGATAACCACATGGATATGCAGGAAATGGAGGGATATGGATTACATGCAGGGCTAGCAGATTAGTTTAACTTGGCAATATGTTCGATACGGACATTGTAAGCCGTAGGGCCTGTTCCTGTGCTGTATTATTCTTTGTTCTATTTGTTCCTATTTAGCTTGTATGCTACTTTATTCTTGTGCATTATTTAATTCTTAATTGACTCTAAACATTTAATTAATTTTAACTCTAAACATACCCTCAACATTTCCCCACTGCCACCTCTTTTAACCCAGCTCCACTGGACACTGAGCTTCAACATCATTTCTGGGCTTGAATCTAATGACCTGTATTAGACCTTCAATTTAGTGCCTGTGTAACTTGCGTGATGAATTGAAATAATGTCTGAGCTTCAAAATCAGTTACTGTAGGTAATGAGCCACTGGAATGAGCAGTTCACTGTGTACGAGACTAAAAATGTAGCTTGGGAAAGTTAAATATCAGAGTTTCGAATCACAATCATACTTTATTAGCCAAGTATATTTTGCAACATACGAGGAATTTCATTTGCCATACAGTCATAACAATAAAAAGCAACAGAACACACAAAATACAGTTTAACATGAACATCCACCACAGTGACTCCTCCACATTCCTCACTGTGATGGAAGGCTAAAAAAGGTTCAATCTCTTCCCTTCTTTGTCCTCCAGCGGTCGGGGGCCTCTAACCTTCCGTTGACGCGACAATCTTACTCCCATAGCCAGCGGCGGGCCTTCCTCGTCGGGGCAGTCAAGCTCCTGCATCAGGGGGGGGGGGGATCTCAGCTCCCCCATGCCAGGCGATCTATCCCGGGTTGGGGTTTGTCGAACTTTGTGCAGCTTTGGAGCTTCCCGACCTTGGTCTCAACCCGAGACTGCAAGCTCCTTGATGTTAAAATCCGCAGGCTGTGGTTGGAGCGTCGATCCAGGCAAGGAATCGCACGCTCTGATGGTAAGTCCACGGTGGGGCTCAACGTCAGTCTCGAGCAAGGTTGCCAGCTCCACGATGTTAGGCCGCAGAGCAACCGGAGATCCGATCCGGAAAACAATCGCATCTCCGGCAAGAGATTAACATTTTTTTTCCCCGATCCTGATTACGGGTGCTGTCTGTAAGGAGTTTGTGAGATAGAACTAGTGTGCGGGTGTTCGCTGGTTGGCGTGGACTCAGTGGGCCGACGGGGCTGTTTCCACGCTGTATCTCCAAACTGTATCTCCAAACTACAACTAAACTATCTACCCATTCTGGCAGCTCATTGCGTACATCCACTACCCTCTGTGTGGAAAAAGTCGTCCCTGAGCTTCCTGCTAAATCTTTCCACTTCTGATCAGAGCAAATATGTAATTTAAAAAAAAGATTTCTTCATATTAGAGATGGCCATTAAGTCAGCATTTGTCAAATAATTTGGGCTGGACATTTTAGGTCCAGACGGTGGTATGGAGGCAATAGAGAGTGACAAGAGACACTTAGACAAAGGTAGGTCTTTGAGGATTCTTCAGTTGCAAATGATAAGTAGGCTGGCATTGGATGGATGGAGAAACAGAAGGGGTCTGTGAACATGCTCAAGATTTTAACGTGTATGGCAAAAATTAGAAATTACTCTGTATTAAGTGTCTGGGAGGAAAGTGAGAAGAAGATTCTATATATTTAAAAAACACCATGCAGTTTAAGAGAGTAGCAGTGAATGCATCGAAGAGGAAAGAAATAATTAGGTGGTCCAATGGTGAAGAGCTCGAGGAGTAGAAAGTTAAAATAAGGTTAGTTTAGCGATACGGTGTGCGCACAGTCTGTGCTGGCCAACGATCACACGTGCACTAGATATATCCAAAACGAGGGACAATATTTACAGAAGCCAATTAACCTACAAACCTGAATGTCTTTGGAATGTGGTTGGAAACCAGAGCACCCGGAGAAAACCCACACATCAGCTAGCAACTGAAAATTAGAGCTGTCACGGAGTTTTGTTGAGACAAATTTGAAAGAAAAATGTAGCCTAGATGCTGCCTCGGAGTGAGGAAGGATACTCCATACATTTCCAGGTTTTGATTAAGTGAAACGTCTTACAAAATGCAACGTGAATGGACAGGGCCGCATTAACTTATCATCGTGAGGAATTACGCAGTATGGGCTTCTAAGATGTACCTAAGCTTTCCATTTTACATCCTTTTTTCTTAACAATCCTGGACACTAGAGCTCACGGTATCTTTTTTGCAGCTGTGCTGTGCATTGTTTGCTAAATGTATCAGAGGATGTTGCAGCTAGATTTCAAGATCTCTTGTATGATCGAGCTCACCTACATTAATTTGACCCAGAATAAAGACCGACCACAATAATGGTGCCAAGATAAATCATGAGAGGTAAAAATCATAGACAGACTAGCATTCTAGCCTAAAAAAAAATGCTGCAAATATAATTTTGCGCTTACAACTCCTCTGTTGTTAACATTCTGCTGTTTAATTCGATTACTGACTCATAAGTTTTGGAAGCACGAGTGAGTCACCCCATTAAGTGTAAATTAATATCTCCAAAAATAATCCAAAATTAACAGAGTTTGTCTCTCAAAGTAGCGGTTCTACTTCAATCAATCGTTATTCCAGAACATTCCAAACTCTACCAATCAGGACAATTTTGCTAAACCCTCTCTTTACTTGCTGAGGATGATAAATTGTATCCCTTCACAAACAGTTTCTAGATAAGAGAAAAGAAAGGCATGCTTTTGTATCATCCCTTTTAGGAATGTAAGAGCATCTTAAAGTAGGGAAGTCCTTTTTGAATTTGTAATGCTTGATATGTCTCAGCATGTCTCAAACAAGATCAAAGTAATTTGTGGTGATGTTGGGGGTTAATGTTGACCCTGAACTCCAGGAGGACTCTTGTCATAAAAATACCACCATGGCTCTTTATGGTAACCAGTGGAAAAAAATAAATGCTTTATACAATTGTTTCATAAAAAGTTACTACCCCACACAGTATAGCATTTCATCAGCTTGAATAATTGCTGAAGACGATGGAACTAGTGTTCCCTGTGATTCTTAGTTTTGGCCTTGCAAATATTATAGTTATGAAGGCCTCAAAACTGCCTAGCTTCTAGAAGACACAAGCTGTGGTCCATAAGGGTGTACCTATTAGTTAGGGTTGTTACAATGACCCTAATAGATTTTCTCTATTTATGTAATTTAATGTTTTATAGAGGTTAATAGGTTGGTAATTAAATAGAGTTGCTGCCTTACAGCGCCAGAGATCTGGGTTTGATCCTGAGTAAGGGGGCTGTATGTACGGAGTCTGTACATTCTGTACATGAAGGGTGTGTGAAGTGTCTCGGATGCAGGTCGGAAGAGACTGGATAGATTAAGTTAATTGGCTGTGTGAAATGTCCTTTGTTTGGGGGATTGGTAAAAATCTGGGAGGATCTGATGGGAATGTGGAGAGAATGAAATAGGATTAGTTCAAATGGGTGTTTAATAGTGTGGGCTCAGTGAGCCTGTTTCTTCACTGTATACATCAGTAACTCAATTATACGTTATACCAGTATAAAATCAGGTTCTAAATTAAACGGAGCAACACATGGGTTAACCCACAAGTCTAAATTGTAGGCTAAATTACCTAGTTGCTTAATAAAATCACCTATTGGACACCTCTAGGCTGGAATACCAAAGTTTATTCAGCCTTCAAGTATGTGGATGCATGGCATAGGATAATTATCAAGGCCTGTCTCTGGAACATCTCCGGTGCTAGAATATCTTCCTTGCTTCTTGACCTAGTACTTAAGGTGTCTTCTGTGCAAGACTGTACTGCTTGATCAGGCTATACTGTGGTTCAGCCAATAGAGTTGCTGCATCATTGACCCCATTAATGACCCTCATTCAATCATGAACTCGGGTGCTGTCGGTGTGGAGTTTGCGTGTTCTACCTGTGACCGCTTGGGTTTCCTCCAGGTGCTCCGGTTTATTGCCGCATCCCAAAAATGTGTGGGTTAGTAGTTTGCAAATTTACCATTGTAAATTGCTCTGGTCTGAAACTGAGTAGTAGAATCTAGGGGAATCGATGGGAATATGGGGAGAATAACACGGGGTTTCGTTTAGAGGTACAGCGCAGAAACAGGCCCTTTGGTGCACCGAGTCCACACCAACCAACAATCCCCGCACACTAACCCTATCCTACATACACTAGGAACCATTTACAACTTTACCAAGCCAATTAGCATACAAACCAACTACAACTTTCGAGTGTGGGAGGAAACCGGAGCTCCTGGAGAAAATCCACGCAGGTCACAAAGAAAACGTACAAACTCCGTACAGACAGAACCCGTAGTCAGGATCGAACCCGGGTCTCTGGCACTGTAAGGCAGCGACTCTTCAGCTGCGCCACCGTGCCACACGGTACTTTAGGCTTCATGTAAATGGGTGTTGGATGGTTGGTGCAGACTTGACGTGCCGACGGGCCTGTTTCTGCATTGTATGACTATTATCATTTTATGATACTCTGACTTGTATTCTGCTAATTTGGCAATAACTCAGCAATCTTTGCTTTGTTGATTGGTGTACAATATAAATTGAACATGTGAAAGCATTCAATCTACTTTTGCTTCTGTATCGCTTTCAACTATATTCTTGCAGATTTTTTTCCCCAGGCAGTACATATGTCACTGCTTTTCCTTTGTATGTAAATAAGATTTGTTTTTTGGCACTGAGAGTCTCCCATTCTCCCATTTAATAAACCTCACTAGAATTACTAACAGTCTAGAAAAGTCAGGAATTTAGCCAGCAATGAGGTGCACGGTAATGATTCACGGTTTGATGGGGGAAGGAAAAAAACAGGTGTGTTGTGTCTTTAATTTTATTTATTCAACACTGTAAAGTATTGGCCTTTGTGAAAGTGTTGATCAAAACCATACCGAGCTGAGAATTTCTGAGAGCTGAGTTCTTTGTTAGTTCAGCTGATTGTGCGCCCACATTTTCCAGGTAACCTGTGAAGAAAGGCTTCACTTCAATAGGTTGAGTGGGCAGAGAAAACTGGTTAAAACTTTCATCCTGAGAGTGGTTTGAGTTACCCTGTGTGGCCTAGACTTGAGCTGACACACTTGCACGCTTTTCTCAAAAACAAAAGTGGTTGATTAAACAAAAAACTTTGATAAACTGGTGAAATGTGCACCAAGCACACATCTTCCAGAGATAAGTAATATATAAACAGGTTAAGATAAAAATGGCACGAAAGAAATGTAATTGTGATTTGCAAATATTAACACCTTATTGAATTTTCAATTACAATCACAAATATAAATATGTTAGTCTGAGCAGGGTCCTGACCTGAAACATTGCCTATCCATGTTCTCCAGAGATGCTGCCTGATCTGTTGAGTTACTCCAGCACTTTGTGTTTATTTTTTGTAAATCGGCATTTGTAGTTCCTTGTGTCTCCAAATGGTTTAGTTGATTTATCTGTCAATCTTTTTGACATCTGTGACATGCAAATGTATTAAAGAGCTACAGTGAAGTGCTTTAGGGAGATAGTTTATTTATCTTCAAGGCAGATGAGATAGAAACATAGAAACATAGAAACATAGAAAATAGGTGCAGGAGGAGACCATTCGGCCCTTCGAGCCAGCACCACCATTCATTGTGATCATGGCTGGTCGTCCTCACTCAATAACCCGTGCCTGCCTTCTCCCCATATCCCTTGATTCCACTAGCTCCTAGAGCTCTATCTAACTCTCTCTTAAATCCATCCAGTGATTTGGCTTCCACTGCCCTCTGTGGCAGAGAATTCCATAAATTCGCAACTCTCTGGGTGAAAATGTTTCCTCTCACCTCAGTTTTAAAGATGTGAGCATTGTGGTCCTGAGCTTGGGTTAATGACTCAAAGATCCTGAGTTCAAATCTTACTTACCTTCAATGCCCCACACAAATAAAATTGGGTAATGTGTCAAGAATGTGGAGAGGCATCTGAATGGTTACTATGAAAACTGCCAGATTGTTGTGCAAAATTCAAAGACCAAGAAGTGAACTGATTGGCACTGAGGACTATGAGAAATTAAAGTAACATCTTAGATGCAAATAGGCAGGTCACAAGTTCGAGGAGCAGAATTAGGCCATTCAGCCCATCAAGTCTACTCCGCCATTCAATCATGGCTGATCTATCTCTCCCTCCTAACTCCATTCTCCTGCCTTCTCCCTATAACCTCTGACACTCATACTAATTACAAATCTATTTATCTCTGTCCTTGTTAATGGAGGAAGTACATTAAACCCTTGTTTTAACAGATCCCTATATAACGGATTTCACATTGCAGACGGACCTGCGGACTCCACCAGGTTCATATGGCTGTTGTTGCAGCTCATGCTGTAGCCCCATGGGATAGCACTTTCTTCAGGCCGCTGCCACTGACAGAACGTGTTCGGGCACCGAGAGGCTCCCTCCCCTCTCACCACCTGTCGGCCATCGCTTTGTCCACTCCCCCTCCACCGCCGCCTCCTCCTCTTTCTCCCCCGGAGGCACCGACATACTCCACCTTGGAAGATGTCGGCGACTCCAAGGGAAGAGAAGAAGGAGGTGGCGATGGGGTAGGGGGAGAGGCCGAATGGACAGAGCGAAAGAGAAAGAGGAGCTGCTGGAGCAGGGAGTGGACAAAGCAATGGCCGACAGCTGGTGAGAGGGGAGGGAGCCGCACGGTGACAGAGCGCGTCCTGTCAGTGGCGGCGGCCTGAAGAAAGCACTGTATCCAGGGACTACAACATGACCCGAGTCATATTTACCCGGACCGTGTGGTGGGTGAAGAAGGGTGATGCAGACCAGCCACAGCGGCACCTCGTTTTAAGGTGAAACAACACAAAATGCTGGAGTAATTCAACAGACTTAATCAGTGTGAGGAAGGGTCCCGACATCACCTATCCCTGTTATCAAGAGATGCTGCCTGACCCATCTGAGTTACTCCAGAACTTTGTGGCCTTTTGTGTATTAATCATTGTCGGCAGTTGTTTGTTTCAACTACATATAATGATAATACCATACTCAGTTACAGCGGACAATCGGCAATAATGGAAATAATGGACACCATCCCTCTCTCCACCCCCCCCCCCCCCCCCCCCCCGGTCCGTTATAACGAAGGTTTATGGTACTTAGAAAAGTTACACAAGGCGCAATGGCAAACTGCTGGAGGAACTCAGTGGGTCTGGCAGCATCTGTAGAGGGAAATGAACAGATGATGTGTTGGGTCGGGATCCTTCTTGGGATACTTCTGAAATATTGGGAGCGTGAAGAAAAAGCCACCTGAAGACTGAGGTGTTGGAATAGAAGGGGTTGCAGAAGGGCGTTATGGGAAACTTGAGAATCAGTGGGCATAGCCTCAGAATAAAAGGACATACCTTTAGAATGGGGATGAGGAGGAATTTCTGTAGCTAGAGGGTGGTGAATCTGTGGAATTCATTGCCACAGACGGTTGCAGAGGCCAAGGCATTGGGTATTTTTAAAGCGGGGTTAATTGGTTCTTGATTGGTAAGGGCGTCGAAGATTACGGGGAGAATGCAGGAGAATGGGATTGAACAGGATAAATTGATCACCCATGATTGACTGGTGGAGTAGACTCGAAGGACCGAATGGTCAATCCTGATCTTATGTCTTATGGTCTTAGGAAGATGTAAGACACTTAGTTGGGGTCCATATCAATGGAGTATCTTCAGAGATCCAACCTTAACGGCCATGGTTATCAGTTAATGAGGTGCCTTTGCTCTTCTGAAGAAGTTGTCACCAAACTTTATAAATTTACACCTGGGACATTGCAATGTCTGTGCCTGCCACAGGTACCAAGTTTTTAGTTTTTTATACACATGCAGCACGGAAACAGGCCCTTCGGCCCACCGAGTCCGCACCGACCAGCGATCCCCAAGCACTAACACCATCCTACATACACTACGGGCAAGTTACAAACTTTACC
Organism: Rhinoraja longicauda; assembly: GCF_053455715.1. Lineage (NCBI taxonomy): Eukaryota > Metazoa > Chordata > Chondrichthyes > Rajiformes > Arhynchobatidae > Rhinoraja > Rhinoraja longicauda. Next base: position 102,877,206 of record NC_135953.1, read on the forward strand.
GAAACCAATTGACCTACAAACCTGCACGTCTTTGGAGTTTGTTAGGAAACCGGAGCACCCGGAGAAAACCCACGCAGGTCACAGGAAGAACGTACAAACTCTGTACAGACAGCACCCATGGTCAGGACCGAACCTGAACCTCTGGCGCTGTGAGGCAGCAACTCTACCGATGCGCCACTGTGCCGCCCTGATGTGCCCCAAGTCTCTCAAAATTTACCAGGCCTCCTCAAAACTGCAGCAGGTAATATTAGCAACTTTAGTTCATTAAAAAAAATAGTTAGTATTAGTTTATTGTCAGGTACTTTTCACCGAGGTACGGTGAAAAGCTTTTATGGTGCGCGCAATCCAGTAAGAGGAAAGACTATATATGATTACAATAAAGCCATCCACAGTGTGCAGATACAGGATAAAGGGAATAATGTTTAGTGCAAGATAAAGTCCAGTAAATTCCGATTAAAGACAGTCCAATGATGGAGAATGCAGCTCAGAACCGCTCTCAGTTGGTGAGAGGATAGTTCAGGATGGTTAATACTTCAATGTGGTCTGTATTAGGATGATAACCAAACCAGTATGTGTGATGAGAAGCATTTGGACCTCCTTCCCCACTGACAGAGATGGGGAGAGGTGGGGAGAGATGAGATGTTGCAATTTCTTCTTCTTCTTTCGTCTGTCAACTACAACAATCAAAAGTGGCAATTGGTGCTTCAGAGTACCGTACTCTGAAGTACCGTAGAACTACCCAGGGTGGACGACGAGGACGTAAAGCAGCTCCCACCCCAGATGTTGCAACGATGAGATGCTTCCTTTGGTTACACACACCATGCATGATGCATCGAGTGCTCCTCATCAGAATCCTGGAGTATTCTTCAATCAAAAGGAATTCCATCTGCCTAATGAGCTGGTTTCCAATTTCTGGCCACGGTTCCTGCAAATCTGTCCTCATTGAGCCTGACGTTTGTCCAGTCGGCAGTTGCCATGGGAAAAGTTTCATCGACAAGTTTAAATTAAAAATAGTTTAATTTAGTTTAAATTGTCACGTGTACCGAGGTACAGTGAAAAGCTTTTTATTGCGTGCTAACCAGTCAGCAGAAAGACAATACATGATTACAATCGATCCATTCACAGTCTGAAGAAGGGTCTCGACCCGAAACGTCACCCATTCCTTCTCTCCTGAGATGCTGCCTGACCTGCTGAGTTACTCCAGCATTTTGTGAGTAACTACATTCACAGTGTATAGATACACGATAAGGGAATAACGTTTAGTGCAAGGTAAAGCCAGCAAAGTCCGATCAAGGATTGTCCAAGGATCATCAAAGAGGTAGATAGTAGTTCAGCACAGCTCTGGTTGCGGTAGGATGGTTCAATTGCGTCCCCAATTTGCTGCAATTTCTGCAAAATACACACAGATGTGTAATTGTCATTGTGATATAAAAGCGGTCCAGTGGTTAAAACACTGGACTGATAATTCAGAGGCTAGGACTAGTTCAGAGATCGAGCTCAAATCCCGACAAGGCTGCCGCAGGATTTAAATTAAGTCAATAAGCTGGAACTTGGAAAACCAACAAAGAGTAGTCTTAGTAATACTGACTGCAAAAACTACCAGGTCATCACAACAATCCCAACTGGAAGTTAATGTTCTTCAGCAAAGAGAATCTGTCGTCATTACCTGCTATGGCCTATGTTTGACCTGGATCCATTCCCTGCGTTTGTCCCATAAATGCCTCTGAAAAGGTCTCGTAAGCTACTCCATTAGACTGGCCCCAAGTTCTCAATTAGCAATTAGGAATCAGGAATAAATGTGGGCTTGCCAGCTGCATCTATGTGCAAATTTTTTTTTTCACTTGTGCCCATATTTTATTAAAACTTTAATCTGAGGGTGTTGAATCTGTGGAATTAATTGCCACAGACGGTAGTGGAGGCCAAGTCCATGGATATTTTTAAGGCGGAGATTGATGGATTCTTGATTAGTATGGGTGTCAGGGGTTATGGGGAGAAGTCAGGAGAATGGGGTTGAGAGAGATAGATAGATCAGTCATGATTGAATGGCGGAGTAAACTTAATGGGCCAAATGACCTAATTCCGCTTCTCTCGCCTATGAACGTCTAATATAAAAACTATTGGCCACAATACTATTCTCTGGAATAGGGCTGTTTTCAAACCCAGCAGCAGTTTGGACTATTTGGCAGATCCACAGTTGAAGGTGTAGATGCAGGTATACTTTCATCCTTTGAGAGGATATGCAAGTCCCTTTTCTCAAGGAGCCAATGTCACACTTGGGACACTGCCTCAACAGTTTTAATGTTGAACTGGGCAGCCCTGACATTCTGAAAACCTTCCCTCCGCACCAGCGCTCTGAGCCAAGGTGGCAAGCATCTGATCTCACTTCCATATGGTGCTGATGAAGCTGTTTGTTTGTTCCCCATTGGAAATGATAGGCTCGATACTCTGTGGCACCAATGTTATCAGTTTAGAGAGAGCATTTGGATTAAAAAAGCAGGGGGAAGCAAAAACTGTTAGTTTTAACAGACTAAACATTTGAGTAATCCACAAATTTAGGCAGCTCAAATATAAAACAGAAAAGAGAATGGGTGAGATTAAGATTAAACTCCTCTCCAAAATTGGGGCTTTGGGTGACCGTGCTTCCAGTTTTCACTTGTAAGAAATTAAAAGAGAGTCAAATTACAATCAGCCTGCAGATGCACCATATTCCTTCGTGCCTCCACAGATGGTAGTTTCCAGAGCCTGGGAGAATGTTGGAGAGGCTGCAGGAAGACGCCAGTCGCTCACAATTTATGGTCAGAGATCCAAGCTCACTGGCAGCAGAAAATGTACCGATTGGAATCCAAGACCAGTGAGCAGACCAACAAATCAGCAGTGGTCTTCCCAACAGTGAGATGTGTGAACCTGGCATTCAGCTCACCACAGTCCCAGGCTCTAAGCCCAATGCAGTGGCACAGACAGATACAAAGCCAATGTAGGTTGAGCCCAAACTAATTAATTTATTCATCAAAGTGAAAATGGAAGCTAATCTCCAGAACCGCTCTTTAACTCATGTCCCACTGTCATAATTTAATCCGGATTAGTGGTGGCTTGCCGAATGTACCTGGTCCATGGAAAGTTGTAAACAATGGAAACAGAATGCAAAATGCCAGATGGACATCATTATCGCCACTGCACTTATCCCAGGTCATTGAGGAAGGCAAGAGAAGACCTTGATGAGGATTTTTGTTTCTTCTCTAGCCACAGGCAACGTCTAGAGGACGGGAGAGTTGCCAATGTTGTTCCTCTGTCTAAGAAAGGAAGTAGAGAGAATTCTGGGAACTATAGGCTGGTGAGCATCATGTCAGTCGCAGGGAAACTATTGGAGAGAATTCTTCAAGATAGGATTTACTCCCATTTGGAAACAAATGGGCTAATTAGAGATAGCCAACATGGCTTTGTATGTGGCAGGACCAACTTGATTGAGTTTTATGAGGAGGTGACAAAGGAGATTGATTAAGATAAGGTAGTGGGTCTTTATAAGGCATTTGATAAGGTCCCTCATGGTAGGCTGTTCTAGAAGATCTAGAGGATTAAGATACAGGATTCACAATGACTTGGCCATATGAGTCATATGGATTCTGAACTGGCTTATTCATAGAAGACAGAGGATTGTGGTGGATGGTAGATGATCTTGCTGGAGATCTATAAGCAGTGGAGTTCCGCAGGGATCTGTGCTGGGACCGTTTTTAAAATTGGAGTAGTTGCAGACAGTGAGGAAGGCTGTCAAAAGATGCAGCAGGATATAGATCAGCTGCAGGAATGGGCAATCATCTGGCAGATGGAGATTAACCAGAGCAAGTGTGAGGTGTTGCACTTTGGGAGGCTGAATGTAAGGAGAGAGTATACAGTTAATGGCAAGACCCTTAACAGCACTGATGTGAAGAGGGATCGGAGTCCAAGTTCATAGCTCGCTAAAGATGGCAGCACAAGTAGGTAGGGTGATAAAGAAAGCATATGCTTGCCTTCATTGCAAGGGGCATTGAATATGAGTCAGGAAGCCATGATGCAGATCTATAGGTCTTTGGTTAGGCCACATTTGGAGTATTGCATGTGATTCTGGAAATATATGGAAGCTTTGGAGAAGGTGCAGAGGAGGTTAATCAGAATGCTGCCTGGATTAGATTTCAGCTACTGGGAGAGGTTGGATAGACTTGGGTTGTTTTCTCTGGAACAGCAGAGGTTGAGGGGAGACTTGATAGAAGTACAGAAAATTATGAGAGGCATAGATTGGGTAGACAGTCAGAACCTTTTTCCCAGGGTGGAAATGTCCAACACTGGAGGTCGTAGCTACAAGGTGAGGGAGGGGGAATGTTGAATGGAGATGTGCAGGGCAAGATTTTGTTGGGGACCTGGAACACATTGTCAGGGATGGTGGTGGTGGAGGAGGCAGATATGATAGTGGTGTTTGAGAGGCTTTCAGATACGCACATGGAAGTGTAGGGAATACAGGGTCATGGATCGTATGCAGGCAGATGAGATCAGGCATCATATTCGGCACAAACATTGTGGGCTGATAGGTCCTTTCCTGTATTATGGAAACTGCTCTATGTTCTATGTATGTTCTAAACACAAGTGGTAAAACCAACAATATTTTGTGTGTTGGACAAAGTGCTGGAGTAGCTCAGCAGGTCAAGCAGCATCTCTGGAGAACATGGATAAGTGACGTCTGAAGAAGGGTCTCGACCCAAAACATCACCCATTCCTTCTCTCCCGAGATGCTGTCTGACCTGCTGAGTTACTCCAGCATTTTGTGAAAAATCGATTTGTACCAGCATCTGCAGTTATTTTCTTATACTAATGGATAAGTGACGTTTCAGGTCGGGACCAGAGTGATTGTGGGGGGGAAAGAAAGCTGGAAGAGAGGAGAAGCAGGACAAAGTGTGCCAGGCTATAGGTGGACAGACAAGGGGGAGGGGGCTTTGCTAGACAGCTGGTTGGGATAAAGTAGGGAGATTAGAACAGAAGGTGTCAGGCAAACAGATTGAAAAGTTGTGAATTGTGAAATGCCAGAGGAAGGAATGTCGGAGGCGGGAGATGGAGAAGGGGAGGAGAGAAATAGATGCCAGTCCAGGCAGGGCACAGGAGAGGGGGTGGAAAGAAAGGGGGGGGGGGGCAGATGTGGGGAGAAACAGAGGGGGGTGGGGGTGCTTATGGTTATTTAAAATTGGAGGTCAATGTTCATACCGTTCGTTGGGTTGAATGCTACCCAAGATAAACACTTTTGGACACATAAGAAACTGCAGATGCTGCAGTTTCGAAAAAGAAATTGCTGGAGAAACTCTGCAAGTTAGGTAGCATCTGTGGAAGGAATGGATAGACGACGTTTCGGATCAGGACCCTTCTTCAGATGCTAGAATCTTGAGCAGAAAACAAACCGCCGGAGGAGATCAGCAGGTCGGGAGAAGGGACCTGAAACGTCGCCTGTCAATTATCATATCATATATATACAGCCGGAAACAGGCCTTTTTTTCGGCCCTCCAAGTCCGTGCCGCCCAGTGATCCCCGTACATTAACACTATCCTACACCCACTAGGGACAATTTAAAAAAATTTTTTTTTTATTTTAATTAAAAAAAAAATTTTTTTTAACATTTACCCAGCCAATTAACCTACATACCTGTACGTCTTTGGAGTGTGGGAGGAAACCGAAGATCTCGGAGAAAACCCACGCAGGTCACGGGGAGAACGTACAAACGTACAATTCTCTCCACAAATGCTGCCTGACCTGCTGAGTTCCTCCACCAGTTTGTGTTTTGCAGGAAATTGTGTTTGCATTAGTTTCCAGACCATTGGAGAGATTCAGATGACATTCATCAGCCCTTACTGCATCACATGCAATTCCTACTAACTAGCATTGGTTAAGGTGCAGGAGAATAAAGGTCCTTTGTGTTTGCTGCGGCTTGTGCCTCAGCCAGGTAGCAGCACCACAGCTTCGCTCTGACGTGTAGAATAAAAGATGCCAGGTTTGATGCCTTATCTGTGCTGAATTATCACAGTAACCTAGTGGTTGCAAAAGCATTGAATATAACAAAGCATTTCAGTCAGCTAAGAGGATATCAGACAGGATCTCCATTTTTGATTGCTGCCTGATTAGTAAAACATGGTTTTTTTTGCACACACTTGGGAAAGTCTACTTTGCCCTTTGAACAATACAAGGGCACAGTGGCGCAGTGGTAGAGTTTCTGCCTCGCAGCGCTAGAAACGCAGGTTAGATCCTGAATACGGTTGCCGTCTGTAGGGAGTTTGTACGTTCTCCCTGGGACCGTGTGGGTTTCTCCGGGTTCTCTGGTCTCCCCCTGCATTCCAAAAACTTGAGGTTTGTAGGTTAATTGGCTTCTGTAAATTGTCCCTAGTGTGTAGGATAGAACTAGGAGGTGGTAGGAGGTGGTGCAACGGTAGAGTTGCTGCCTTATAACGCCAGACACCCGTGTTCGATCCTGACTAAGGATAGCGGAGTGAGGGGGTATGGGGAGAAGGCAGGAACGGGGTACTGATTGAGAGTGATCAGCCATGATCGCATTGAATGGCGGTGCTGGCTCGAAGGGCTGAATGGCCTACTCCTGCACCTATTGTCTATTGTCTATTGTTCTCTCTGTGACCTGCATGTTTTGTCTCTGGGTGCTCCGGTTTCCTCCCACACTCCAAAGACATACAGGCTTGTAGACTAATTGGTTTGGTGAAATTGTAAATTGTCCCTTGTGTGTGTCGGATTGTGCTAGTGTGTGAGGAACGCTGGTCGGCGTGGACTCGGTAGGCCAAAGGGCCTGTTTCCGTGCTGTATCTCTAAGAAAAACTAATGTGAATGGGTGATCGCTGGTCGACATGGACTCGGTGGGCCAAAGGGCCTGTTTCCATGCTGTATCACTAAACTGAACTAAGACAAAAAGCGAGGAGAAATGTCAAAATAAAAAACAAGTGAATGATACCTGATAAACAGGTCCCATCTTGTGTATTTTTGAAACGGACTTCTCTGCCTGTATCAGACCAATCTGCGATCATCGTGTGAGCTGCATTGTATGATAACCTACTTTTCTAACATTTGTTTTATCTTCCGATTACCTAAATGCGCTGGCATCTACTGACGCACAATCGAATCTATGGCTTCCTTCAGGTGACCATTCATCAAACGTGAAGTCAAAAAAATGTGTCCAGCAAGCCACAAGTTGAAGGTGGCTGATCAGAAAGGAACAAATAGGAGAGATTAGTGAAGATAAATGACTAACTTCCTTTCCTCAGCTCTGGGTTCTTGACATTTAAAGGGCTCGTGTATGAAAGTTACGTTCAAGTGAAAGTTTCCCAGCTCTAGTGGTAATTTGTCAGACTTTGTTTTGATAATGTTTTGATACGTCGATTGTCCTGAATTGTTATTGCACATGGACATCTCAGATTGGCATCCAAAACGATACCAAGTACCATCATAATCATAATCATAATCAAAATCATAATTGTACTTTATTAGCCAAGTATGTTTTGCAACACTTGCCATACATTATACCAATAAAAAGCAACAGAACACAAAATACATTTTAACATAAACATCCACCATAGTGACTCCTCCACATTCCTCACTGTGATGGAAGGTGAAAAAAAGTTTCGCCCGATCCCGTCCTCCACCCCCCACATAAAACAAAACAGAGAACATTAACACAAACTTTTAAAACATTACTAAAATTAATTTAAAAAGATGAAAAAAGACAGACTGTGGGCGAGGCTGCCATCGCTGATGGCGCCACCCGGTGGAATATCTTATCCTGACTGGTTGCATTATGACCTTTTACGGCAATTCCAAAAAATCAGCCGCACAAAAGGTTGCGGAGAGCAGTGGACTCAGCCCTGTCCATCATGGGCGTAGCCCTCACCACCATGGAAAATATCTCCATGAAGTGCTGCCTCTAGAGAGTGGGATCTTTCATCATGGATCACCACTAACTGAGCCATGTCCTCTTCTTGCTGTTACCATTGGGTAGGAGGTACAGAAGCCTTAAATCACACGTCACCTTGTTCAAGAACAACTACTTTCTTTAGACTTTACTTTAGGGATACAGTGTGGAAACAGGCCCTACGGCCCAACGAGTCCACGTCGACCAGCAATCACCCCATGTACTAGCACTATCCTACACACTAGGGACAATTTACAATTTTACCGAAGCCAAAATCTGTATGCCCGATACACAAGATTGCAGTTGCCTGATAATCGCTCTGGAGTGATGTGAGGAAAATCCAAGTATGAAAGATGTCTGGATACCGTAAATGCAAAGTCATCAAGACATCTCCAGAAGGCAATACTTACCCTATGCTTTGTCTCAAATTGTTCATGGAAACAGGCTCTTCAGCCCAGCTCATTCATATCGACCAAGATGCCCCTGTTTAAGCTAGTCCCATTTGTCCACATTTGGCCCATGTCCTTCTAAACCTTTCCTCTCAATGTACCTGTCCAAGTGTTTTTAAAATGTTGTTGGAGTACCCTCCCTCGACTACCTCTTCCGGCACCTCATTCCATTTACCCACGACCATCTGAATGAAAAAGTTGCCCCTCTGGTTTCTATTACATCTTTCCCTTCTGACCTTAAATCTATGTCCTCTGATTCTTGATTCACCTACTCTGAATGAATGAATGAATCAATTAATTAATTAATTAACAAATTAATTAAATAATTAAATAATTAATGAATTAAAGAATTAATGCTTTATTGTCACAGTGAAATTCTTTGCTTGCATATCCAAGGTATGCAAATAATCGCCACATAAAGAGCGCTTATAATGTTACAAAGTACCCCCGCCTGCCCATGACTAAAAATTATGTAAATCTGGGGAGTAGTCAGGAGAATGAGATTGAGAGGGCAAGATAGATCAGCCATGTTTGAATGGTGAAGTAGACAGGAATACAGGAAAATTGGACTAGCTCAGTTATAAAAACCGGATTGGCATGGACAACTGGAGCAGGAGGACCAGTTTCTGTGCTGCATGAATCTCTGACTCTATAAAAACACTTTTAATAGAGAATACTTGGGAATGATTTGGAAATTGATGTGAATTTGGATCTGTGCTTAATATTTTCTTGTGTCAATTAATATTCAATACCATTAGATGCCTTAACTCCTTGATTATAGCAGGGTCCAGAGCATAGCATTGGAACTCAATGTCATCAGTGTGGGGTTTTTTTCAGTATTTCTTAAATTTAGCAGAATGTAGTCAGAATCAATAAAAGTGCCACAGTAACTCAGCGGGTCAGGCAGTTTGACCTGCTGAGTTACTCCAGCATCCATGTTTTCCAGGGATGCTGATTGACCCATTGAGTTACTCCAGCACTTTGTGCCATTTTGAAGTTCTGCATCTGCAATTCTTTGTTTCCACTCTAGGCAGAACCAACGTTTGATGAAATGAAACTCAGCTGCAATCTATAACCTATTCTTCATTAAGCTGAAAGCACAGAACAATAGTTTATGATCAGATTTGCTTTTCTCAATTAATGCCAAAATTTATCTGCCATGAAATCTCGCGGAAATAATGAAAGCACAATGCATCTCAAATCTTCCGAGCACCCGACTTCATTTACATGGAATAAAACCTCGACATTCTGTCCTTCACTTTCTGACGGTGCCTCCTCTCCCTGTCTTTGTTGTCCCCTGTTGTTGGATTCACTCTGCGGTACCTTGTTTCCCAAAAGCCATACTCTATTTGGCCACTGTACCTCTTTTCTTTACCCCTTAACCCCTTCTTTACAGGAAAGAAGATCAAAGATTTACCAGCACAATGGATTTCAGTATTTAGCCAGTAGCCTAACCAATATGTTATTGCTTGTTCCCTGCAGAGAACAACGTCTGACTGGCATATGAACTACCTGATCTACGGCCCAGAGGCTGTCCAGAGAAATTTATTCCTTTGAAGCTTTGACTTAAAAAGCACATTTTAATGTTAAAATGACTGATACTCATGAATGAATGATCTCTAAAGTGCAGAAATGTAACATAGGTTCTCACCCAGTAGTGTTTGCCATGTTTCTCTTTTTGCTAATCAAAGGTTCATTGAAACAATTGTTGCAAAAAGCACAACAAATAATAAAACAAAAATTGTCTTATAGTCATGCAACTGAAAGTAGCCAGCTTTCACACTATCACATTTGAACAAAATCTGCATAACCTGTACAACTTAACAGTTGCTTCTGCTTTGTATCCTAATGAGAATTCAAGTCGACATAGAAATAAAGATGCATTAACATTATAATAAAGCTCCATTTCACTGACCCACAAAACTCCTCCCCCCATAACCCCACCGATTATCCGAATGGCATGGGGAGTCTTTTAGACTTTAGAGATACAGCGCGGAAACAGGCCCTTCAGCTCACTGAGTCCACACCGACCAGCGATCACCCTGTACACTAACCTACACACACTAGGGTCAATTTTTACAACTTACCAAAGCCAATTAACCTCCAAACTTGTACGTCGTTGGAGTGCAGGAGGAAACCACATCACCTGGAGAAAACCCACGCAGGTCTCGGGGAGAATGTTCAAACTCCATACAGACAACACTCATAGTCAGGATCGAACCTGGATCTCCGCTGCTGTAAGGCAGCAACTCTACTGTTGTGCCACCCTCATTACTTAAATACACAGTAAAAAGCTTCTTTATCAGAGTGATTAGAGCAGGGGTGTCAAACGACCGGTCCGCGGGCCACATCTGTCCCGCGAAGGGGTCCAATCCAGCCCGCGGGATGATTTGGGGAAAAGCCAGCGCTGTTAGATTATACACAGAAAGTGAGCTACGCGACCGCTTAAACTCGCAGGAAATATGAATTTTGCGCAGAAGGAGAATGCAAGTCTGATCTGCAGCTGTCACCTCCCCACTCCCCAGCTCCCGGTCGTGAGTGGAAGCTACGCCCACATCCAGCCATGCAGTGACATGGGCGGGCGGGAAGGGGCCGGCGCTGGGGAAGGTGGGGAGTCTCAGCATTGTTGTGGACACCGGGAAGTGACTGGGCTGCCGCCACCATGTACCTGAGACCCAGGTGGATCGAGGCTGGTGGGAAGTCGCTGCACTGTAAATGAGGCCGTAGCCAGTGATCCCAAATCTGAGCTGCTCTCCAGGGTGGGGGCTCTGGGTTTGGGTTAAGGTTAGGTGGGATGTGAAGACGTGCTGGTAGTTATGTGGGAATAGGGAAGAGAAGAGAGAAGGTGGTGGTAAAGGAACGGGAGGGGGGATCAGAACAGGGAAGGGAGGGTTTTTAGGGATAACGGGTGTCGAGGGAGGGGAGTAGGGGACTGGTGGTAAAGAAAGGAAGTAGGGAAGGAGGGGGTGAGGAAGGGAGCAGATGAGAGAAGGAATGGTATTCAGGGATGAGGGAAGGGAGGGGATTTAGGGACGAGGTAAGGAAAGAGAGAGGATGAAGTAAGGGAGGGGAGTGGGGGAGTACTTGGAAGGAAGGAAGTGGGGATGAGAGAAGGGATAGGCTGAGGAAAGGGAGAGTGCAGGTGAGGGTAGAGAAGGACATGAGAAGTGGGGGGGAGAGGATGTGAGGGGAAGGAAGAAAGACATAGGGAGAAGGATGGGGAGCAGGGCCTTCAGGTGAGATGATGGACAGACCATCTTTCACCATGCCAGGTAGCTGCTGTTTGGCTGTTCACCATCCAGCCAGCCTATTGTGGGCAAAACATAAACACTGCATGAAGACTATAAGACAGGGGAACAGAATTAGGCCATTTAGCCCATCAAGTCTACTTTGCCAATCAACCATGGCTGATCTATTTTCTCTCTCAACCACATTCTATTGTCTTCTTTCTCCCTGTAACCTAATCAAGACCTATCAATCTCTGCCTCAAAAATACCCAATGTCTTGGCCTCCTTCGCTGTCTGTAGCAATTAATTCCACAGACTCACCACCCATTCCTCCTCATCTCCATTTTGAATGTATGACTTTTTATTCTGATGCTGTGACCTTTGGTCCTAGACCTAGACTCTCTTATTACTGGAAACATTATTTCCACATCCACTCTATCTGGGGCCTAGATACCAATCATAAAAGTAATGCTTGCTAGACAATCTTCTTCATAAGAAACAAAATTCGTAAAGTGAAACACTTTGTAGTTATAGCAGAGACTGGGACACATGAGAGCAAGTTGAAAAAACGAAGGCAACGGAAGCTGTGGACGCACGCACGCGCACAACTGATCCGGCCCGCACGAAGTCGCATTTTGTGCATTCCGGCCCGTGACCTAAAATGAGTTTGACACCCCTGCATTAGAGGATGGAGCTCACTCCTAAGAAGTTATTGAAATAAATGCCATAAATGCATCTAACGGGAATATGGATAACATGAAAGGGAAATAAATGGGTGGTGGTGGATGCAGATTCGATTGTGCCATTTAAGAAGCTTTTAGATAGATGCTTAGATATGTAGGTAATGGAGGGAAATGAATCACGTGCAGCCAGAGGAGATTAGTTTAATTGGGCATCGTGCTTGGCACGGACATTGTGGGCTGACGGGCCTGTTCCTTGTCCTGTGCGGTTCTATGTAAAAATAGAAGCATATGTTGCTGAGTGTGAAAAGTGGCTTGTATACAGCAGTAAAGTCAGGTAGGATGATGCTGGAAAGTCATGGCAATATTATTATCAGCCCTGGGAGTTAGATCATCACTTGTAAAGTTGGAAGCTAAAAGGCATGGATGGAGAGCTAATAAATGGGAGTACATCTCTGTGATGGGGAAAGGTTTCTCATTATCCTCCATGTGGGTGTCCTTTATAATTATGTACTCCTCTTTCAGGTCCCCACAACAAGCAAAAACAAACCTAGTTTATCCACTCTCTCTGCATAGTTAAAACAATCCATCCCAGCCAATTGCCTAATGAATCTCCTCTGTGCCCTCTCCAGGGCAATTGCTAACCAAAGCCAAATGATTATTCATGGTTATTAATGTTGGAATTTTTGGCAAAAAATACATAAGATGAAAGACAAGATCACATAGGTTTTTTCCCCCCAATGTTAACTTTGATTTTTGCACGTCTCCATTATGAAGAGAAGAAAGGACCATTAGACGCAGTGGTGCTTTCACAATGAGTCTTTCTAAGTACAAGTGCTCTATTCAAGACATGGGAACGACTCTGAAAATGTCACTGCCTTTTTAAGAGGAATGCAGGGAAGAGGGTTAATTTTTGTCCTTCCAAAACAAAGTACAAATTGTGTTCGCAAACAACCCCCAATTTAAGTCCATGCTCATTGTTCTATATTTCCTCGGCCCCGTCCTGCCTTCTGATCTTGTGCAACTCAGTTGAAGGTAGTTTAAGAACAAGAAGTCCTTCTCCCTCCTCTTAGCTGAGAAATGTGCAGTTTATTTGTTAATGTGCAGCTCCAGGGAATGTACCTACTGGGAGTTTGAGTCAGAGTTCAAATTCAATTAAATAGACACAAAACGTAGGAGTAACTCAGTGGGCCGGGTAGCATCTCCGGAGAAAAGGAATGGGTGACGTTTCGGGTCGAGAGTTTCAGTTTGAAGAAGGGTCTCGACACCCTTTCCTTCTCTTCAGAGATGCTGCCTGTCCCGGCCGAGTTACTCCAGCACTTTGTGTCTACTGTTCAATGCTTTGTTTAGTTTAGAGAAACAGTGTACCTTAATTGGTACATGTGACAATAAACTGACCTTGAAACCTTCAAACCTTGAATCAGGCCCTTCGATCCATCAAGTCTGTGCTGACCAGAAATAACTGATTCACTAGTTATATCCCACACACCAGGGACAAATTACAGAAGCTTATTAATCTACAAATCGGCACATCTTTGTAATGTGGCAGTAAACCGGAGCACCTGGAGAAAACCCACGGGGTCACAGGGAGATTGTACAAAGACAGCACCCGAGGTCAGGATCGAACCCAGGTCTCTGGTGCTGAAAGGCAGCAACTCTACTGCGGCACCATTGTGCTGCCCCTTAATGTTCTATATATTTAGATTAGTGTGAATAGACAATAGACAATAGACAATAGGTGCAGGAGGAGGCCATTCGGCCCTTCGAGCCAGCACCGCCATTCAATGTGATCATGGCTGATGTTTGATGTTTGATGGTCAGCATAGTGGGCCAAAGGGCCTGTTTCTGTGCTGTATCTCTTCTTAAAAAAAAGCTCCTTTTACAAGATGAAAGATATATGCAGCTGAATCCAATTTCTAGCCTCTTGTTTCTCATAGTGGCTTGGACAGTGGCACGCAATGTATAAGAATATGAGAGGAATAGATAGGATAAATGTGCAGTATTTTACCCAGAGTAGGGGGATCGAAAATCAGATGACATAGATTTAAGGTGAGAGAAAAAGATTTAATAGGAACCTTAAGGGCAACCTATTTACACAAAGGGTGTATGGAACGAGCTGCTGGAGGAGGTAGTTGAGGCATGTGCTGTCACAACACTTAAGAAACATTAAAACAGGTACATGAATAGGATAGGTTGAGAGGGATATGAGCCAAACGCAGACAGGTGTAGTGTAGATGGGGCCGAAGGGCCTGTTTCCACGCTGTATGACTCTATGCATCTATGACTCTATAAATGCACAGAGTCTTTTACCCAGCGTAGGGGAATTGAGAACCAGAGGACATAGGTTTAAGGTGAGGGGGGAAAGGTTTAATAATAACATGTGAGGCAACTTTTTAATACACTTCGACGCTCTATGACTTATATAAGGAAGCGTGCACACAAGGAGACACCTGCACACAAATAGGTATACAAATACATAACACATACAAACACATACATTCGTGCAAGGTCAGTGAACAACTCTATGCACCATCAATCAAAATTAATTGCCGCTACCTCAACCCCCCCCAAAAACACATCAAGCAGTTACAGAGTTCCCACTGTCCATTTGGCGATCAGCTAACATTGAAGCCTTGGAATCAGATCATGGTCCTTTTTGATCTGTGTATCTCCGTAAGCATTTAGTCACCGGGGAATCTTCTAATTAACTTTTAAAAATCTCTTCTGAGGCAGTCGGTTGAATTGGAAAGCTCCAAGGATGTGAAATTGCCCCTGGCTACAAAACTGAAATGTTGAAATGTTTCAACAAGGATCCTTTTTTTGTCTGTGAAGAAGTTTCTTTATTAATGGGTACTGCTCTCAGTGTCAACATGTTTTTAAACAGAAAGTAGTTGATCTCTTGTGGTGTCGAAAATGGGCAGTCGCGAACCAAGTATGGTGGAGGGGTTTGTGAGTGTGGGGATAATTGGCCCACGGCAAAATAATCTCACTCAGTCCCCATTTAAACTCATATATTCTGTAATTTTCATGTAATGCTTTGATTTTATATTTTTGGATTTAATAGAGAGGCCAACAGCAGTTGAGGAGCAAAAATGCTCAGCAGTGTAGAAACCAGTAGTAAGGGAAAGGCAGGGTTGGTGTTTCAGATCAATTAGCTTGCATCGGAAGCACTTGGATTATTGAAATTTCCCAGCATTTCGTATCGATGGAGCTGCAAGGAGATTTAACATTGAGCACCGCCAACGTAACTCAGATGTAATAGCAAAGTGATGAGTTTACATAGGCAGATTTCAGTATGATTCTGTACAGGGGTTTACAATGTAAGAAAGCAACTGGGATTTCACACAGCTATGAGATTTGTAAAAGTTACTAGAACAGGGTGGACCCATTGACCTTGTCTGTATTTTTATATGTGTGTGCTTCAGTGTGTGCCGTTATATTTATAGTGTATTTGTGTGTGTGTGAGTGAGTGTGTGTGTGAGAGAGTGTGTTTGTGAGCACGAGTGTGTGAGAGTGTGGAAATGAGTACGTTTATGAGTGTGTTTATGTGTGAGTGTGCGCAAGTGTGTTTGTGTGTGAGTGTGCAAGTGTGCATGCATGTACGAGGGTGTGTGTGAGTATGAGTGTGTGTATGTGTACGAGAGAGTGCAAGTGTGTGCGGGTGTGAGTGTGCGTGAGTGTGTGTCTGTATATGCGTCGGTGTGCATGAGTGTGAGTGTGTGTATGTCTGTGTGTGTGTCTTTGTGTGTGTCTGTATGTGTGTTTGTCTGTGTGTGTGACTAAAGCATGTTGTGAGGGAGTGGATCTATTAGCTACATTACTCAGTTTAGTTTAGGAATACAGCATGGAAACAAACCCTTCGGCCCACCGAGTCCACGCTGACCATCAATCACCCGTTCAAACTAATTCTATGTTATCCACTATCTCATACACTACCTGCACACTCGGGGGAATTTACAGAGGCCAATTAACCTACAAATCGGGATTTGCACGTCTTTGGGATGTGGGAGGAAATCGGAGCACCTGGAGGAAACCCACGCAGTCACAGGGACTACGTGCAAACTCCGAACAGAAAATACCTGAGGTAAATATCGAACCAAAGTCAATAGTGCTGTGAGGCAGTGGTTCTACCTGTTGCCCCACAGTGCTGCCCACAAAAATGAACAGAAGACACTGAAATGAATGGAATATAGTGGCTCATTATCAAAGCATAGAAAGTGGAGACCGGGCCTAACACTAGATAGTTCAATTGGATGAGAGGTCAGTGCCAGAAATATATATTAATTCCTTTATCTTAATCACAGATGCTTTTAGTCTGCAGAGCATTTCCAATATTTTTTGTTCAGTATTTCAGGAGGCTTAACCACAGGAGATTTTACTTTTTAAGGATTTACAAGGGAACCAGTGCTTTTCTAGAGTAAACAATCTCATCAAACCAAGTGTGGCAAGGAATGTGAGATGATCAGAAGATTTCAATTTATGGCTGTTAAGTACCGCATGAGCAGATCTTAAACAGGCCAGAGGACACGTTGCCATGGGTAACAGATGAATTCATGGCTGCCAGAATTATGGATATATCAGTGGGAGAGATGTGTGGCAACAATGGTGGTGGAAATTAGTAATGATAAGAACAAACAGCTAATGGAAGATGATTGCTTTACACCAGCTGCTCCCAGTGAAGAGCCAAGCAATGAAGTGTACATCTGCAATCATAGGATCATACAATGATGACAGCCAAGGATCTCCTGGCCCCTCTCCTCCCTCTCTTCCCTGTACTCCTACTGGATGTGCAACCATTTCTCCCATTCCCCCCACCCTTCCCCTCCATCCCCCCTTCCTCGACCCTTTCCCCCCACCCACCGCTCCCCCGCCCCTTTCCACCTATATTCCTTCCTCTGGCTTCACATTTCACGCCTCTTCTATCCTTATCTCTTTATCGCTCTGTCTTTTGCTTTTTCATCTCTGGCCTTTGTCTAACCATTTCCCAACTCCCCCCATCCCCCCCACCACTGCCCCTCATCTTATCCACCTCTCACATGCCAGCCTCCCACCTGTCTCCCAGCTTTCTGCCCCCCCCCCCTCAATCAGTCTGAAGAATGGCCCCAACTCAAAACATTGCCTCACCTTGTTTTTTTAATAATGATGTTGCCTGACCCGCTGTGCTACTCCAGCACTTTGTGTGCACTAACATCATTGTGTCTCCATCTCTTGCCCTTCATGTCTGATGCACATGGTCTGATTAGACTTCTCTTCACCACCAGCAGTCGCTTAATCATAAGGCAAGGTGAAAAAGAAGCCTTAAAAATGACTGTTTGAGAAGATCAATATAAACATTTTCACTCAGAGAGTGGTGGGTATATGGAACGAGCTGCCAGAGGTAGTTGAGGCAGGGACTATAACTGCATTTAAAAGATGCTTGGACAAGTGCGTGGACAGGAAAGGTTTAGCGGGATATGGGCCAAGCATGGGGAAATGTGACTAGTGTAGATTGGCCATCATGCTCAGCATGGACATGGGCCAAAGGGCCTGGTTCCATGCTCTGTAAGTCTCCGACTCGATGTCTCAGAAGCTTGTGTATAAAATGATGGGAGACGTAATTAGGGGAATCAAAGTATTTCTAGTATCGTTTTCACCCAAGCAGAGGGAGGCCATTAATTTAAGTTAACTGATGAAAGAATTGGAGATGAGTTGAATGAAGAAATATTTGCCGAAAGAGAATTTCAACTCACTGAAAGACCAGTAGGGGGAGCAACACTCATTACCTTCAAATTATATCTTGAAGAGTATTTGATGTGCTCTGATGTACTGTTCAACTGTTTGAGATCTGTTTAGAGTATAGACTTTTGAGATTTGGCCCACCGAATCCGCGCCGACCAGCGATCACCCCGTACTAACATTATCCTACACACTAGGGACAAATTGCAATTTTACCAAAACCAATTAACCTACAAACCTGTATGTCTTTGGAGGGTGGGAGGAAACTGGAGCACCCAGAGAAAGCCCACACAGTCACCGGGAGATAGACACAAAATGCTGAAGTAACTCAGCGGGGAAGGCAGCAACTCTGGAGAGAAGGAATGGGTGATGTTTCGGATTGAGACCCTTCTTCAGTCACAGGGAGAACGTACAAACTCCGTACAGAGAGCGCCCGTAATTAGGATCAAACCCAGTCTCTGGCAATGTAGGAAGGCAACTCGACTGCTGCGCCACTGTGTCTTTTAGAAAGATTAGTTTAAATATCATATTTTTGCTGCATGCACATGATGCATCCAATGACTTATTTATGTGGAATGGTTATTATATTTTGCTCCATATACCAGCATCTGCAGTCTCTTATGTCTCCACATACTATCTTTACAAGACAGTTTATACCTCGGCCATTAATTTAGCCAGCTTTCTCTGTTAAAGATTCAATGGTTCCATGGTACTTTGTTGGCACGTGTGCAGTGAGATTCCTTTTTTGCACCAATTTCTGTTATAACTCAGCAGGTCAGGCAGTTTCACTGGAGAAAAGGAATAGGTGACATTTCGGGAAGAAGGGTTCCGACCTGGCGCAGTGGTGGAGTTGCTGCTTTACAACGCCAGAGACCCGGGTTCGATCTTGAATATGGTTGCTGCCTCTACAAGTTTGTACGTTCTCCCTGTGACTGCGTGGGTTTTCTCTGGGTGCTCCTGTTTCCTCCCACACTCCAAATATGTACAGGTATATAGGTTCATTGTCTGTGCTAAATTGTATCATTGCCCCTGGTGTGTGTTGGTTAGTGTACGGGGTGATCCAATCCACTATGGAGAGTATGGGAGCATTGTGATCGGCTCTTGGTTAATATCTAGAAGCATGGCTGACTACCCGAGAGACATGAATTTGAATTCTTCGGGACCGCTGAGGATTTAAATTCAGTCAATTAAAAATTAGGAATAAGAAAAGTTACCATTGATAAGGGTGACCATGAAACTGCAGTATTATTATAAAAGTTTATCTGGTTTATTGTTTAGTCTAGTTTAGTTTAGTTTATTGTCACATGTACCAAGGTACGGTGAAAAGCTTTTGTTGCGTGCTAACTAGTCAACAGAAAGACAATACATGATTCCAATCGTGCTTTCCACAGTGTACAGATACATGACAAAGGGAATAACGTGAATGACATTTAGTGCAAGATAAAGTCCAGTAAAGTCCGATCAAAGATAATCCGTGTTCTGCAAGTTCTTCAAGTTAATAAACTTACCACCGTAAATACAGTGCCCTCTATTTAACTCCGAATCCGCCAATATTATTAAATGCATTCACATGTTGCTCGGTCAACCGTTCATTTCAGGGGCACTTTGGGATGGGCAATGCCATGCATATCCAATGAATAAATATATTTTGAAAGTTCTTGAATATGCCTCCATATAGGCAGTGCACACCAAAAATATTAGCTGGCAGTTAACTTGTTATTCTGATTAGATGGAAAGAAATTCTCTTCATTATTTCGAGGATCTGCATTGAATTCCTCCTTTAATCTACCTTTGTGTACGCAGAACAGCCAATCTTCTCTGGTCTCTCCACAAATTTGCAGGCTAAATCTCCCAAATCAGCCTATAACCCTAAATCTTTGAACCCTCTCCATGACTTGGCCTCCTTCTTCAAACGTGAACCATTAAAGGACAAAACATCAACTGGGAAACTAAAAGCTGAAGTCATTTGATGAGGGAAAAATATGTAACCGTGGAAGTGAATTTTTGCCAACACTTTATCAAAGACTAGCAGGGAAAGCAAAATAATGGGTGAGAGGAGAGTGGGCTGGTACTTTGTGTTTTCATTTTGAGTTTTTATGACTATTGGCAGATCAATTTCCCTCCTGGGATAAATAAAGTTCTATCATATTGTATTGTATCGTATCATATCATATCATACAAGGAAAAAACATCATAAAGTTACATCAACTTGGGAAGAAGGTGTAGGAGCCTAAAAACCGTGACCATCAGGACAAGAGCCACTTCTTCCCAAAAAAAAGGTGGGGCGCTGACTACCACACATTAGCCCCAGCAAACAAAAAGCACAAAGTGCTGGAGTGACTCAGCAGGTCAGGCAGCATCTCTGGAGAACATGGATAAGTGACGCTTCAAGTTGGGACCCTATTTCAGACTGATTGTAGTAAGAGGGGGTGAGGAACCGGAAGTGAGAAAATGTGAGGTGCTGTTCCTCCATTTTGCATTTGGCCTCCCTCTGGCAATGGAGGAGGACCAGGACCAGGACAAAAAAGTTAGCAGGGGATGGGGAATGAAAATAGTCCGCAACTGAGAGATCCAGTAGGCTTTGGCGGACTGAGCATTAGTGTTCAGTGAAATGGTCGGCGAGTCTACGCTCTGTCTCGCCAATGTGCAGGAGCCCACATTGGGAACATTGGATGCAGTAGACGAGGTTAGACGAAGTGCATGTCAACCTCTGTCTCATGTGGAAAGATTGTCGGTGTCACTGGATGGAGTCGAGGGAGGAGAGACTGGGACAGGTGTTACATCTCCTGCAGTTGAAGGGGAAGGTACCTGTGGAGGAGGTGCGTTCAGAATGAGGAAGGGTCCAGACCCAAACTGTCACCTTATCTATCTTCTCCTGAGATGCTGCCTGATCCACTGAGTCACTCCAGCAGTCTGTGTCTTTTTTTTTGTAAGCCAGCATCTGCAGTTCCTTGTTACTACATTAAGTTCAACAACTATGATCCTCTATGGACTGAGAATTTCATATGCACTACGAATTTCAATTTTTGCATTATTATGGTTTTATCTATTATATTTTGATATTAAATGTTATCTGTAAATTATTGCCTGTCATGCTGCAGCAGGTAAGAATTTCACTATTACATTGTTGGTGCACCTGACAATTAAACACTCTTGACTTTAAGACACAAAGTGCTGGAGGACCTGGGGATCAGCGGACAAGCCCTACGCCAGGCTATCAAGGAAACATCATGGGTGGCAGAGCGGAGTAGCCAGTGGCTCTGGCTGAAGAGGAAAGACCCCATCTGGTCTCCCAAATAAGCCGGCTAGGCAGATGCAGAGGGGGGTGGTTCTGGGACGCTAGAATGCACTGCTGAGCCTACTGATGTCGTAGGTCCAACGAGCGACATGTCTGCCTAGCCTTTCTCAACATCGGAGGAGCATAGGTGAGTGCATAAGCCTCCCATCACCACCGGGAGCAAGTTGACATTTGGCACTTTGGATCTCTAACATCTTGTCCTGTGTATTTGGAAACAGTGTGTCAGGCAGCATCTCTGGAGAAAAAGGAATACATAGAAACATAGAAAATAGGTGCAGGGGGAGGCCATTCGGCCCTTCGAGCAAGCACCGCCATTCATTGTGATCAAGGCTAATCATCGACAATCAGGAACCTGTGCCTGCCTTCTCCCCATATCCCTTGATTCCACTAGCCCCTAGAGCTCTATCTAACTCTCTTTTAAATCCATCCAGTGAATTGGCCTCCAATACCTTCTGCGGTAGAGAATTCCACAAATTCACAACTCTCTGGGTGAAAAAGTTTCTTCTCACCTCAGTTTTAAATGGCCTCCCCTTTATTCTTAGACTGTGTCCCCTGGTTCTGGACTCCCCCAACATTGGGAACATTTTTCCTGCATCTAGCTTGTCTAGTCCTTTTATAATTTTATACGTCTCTGTAAGATCCCCTCTCATCCTTCTAAACTCCAGTGAATACAAGCCTAGCCTTTCCAATCTTTCCTCATATGACAGTCCCCCCAGGGTGAACCTATGCTGCACTGCCTCAATAGCAAGGACATCCTTCCTCAAATTAGGAGACCAAAACTGCACACAATACTCCAGATGTGGTCTCACCAGGGCCCTATATCATCGAAATCATTAATATATATTGTAAATAGTTGCGGCCCCAGCACCGAGCCTTGCAGCACTCCACTGTCCACTACCTGCCATTCTGAAAAGGACCTGCTTATTCCTACTCTTTGCTTCCTGTCTGCCGACCAATTCTCTATCCATGTCAATACCCTACCCCCAATACCATGTACTCTAATTTTGCTCACCAACCTCCCGTGTGGTACCTTATCAAAGGCTTTCTGAAAGTCTAGATACACTACATCCACTGGCTCTCCTTCGTCCATTTTACTTGTCACATCTTCAAAAAATTCCAGAAGATTAATCAAGCAGGATTTCCCCTTCATAAATCCATGCTGACTTGGACCAATCCTTTTATCGCTGTCCAAATGTGCCGTTAGTACCTCTTTAATAATTGACTCCAGCATCTTCCCCACCACCGATGTCAGGCTAACTGGTCTATAATTCCACATTTTCTCTCTTGCTCCTTTCTTGAAAAGTGGAATAACATTAGCTACCCTCCAATCCACAGGAACTGATCCTGAATCTATTGGACGTTGGAACGTTCACGTGGCGTTTGAGGCTGGGACCGACAGAAACGTCACCCATCCTTTTTCTCCAAAGATGCTGCCTGTGCCGCTGAGTTACTCCAGCACTTTGTGTCTATCTTTGGTATAATCCAGTATCTGCAGTTCCTTGTTTCTACTCTTGACTCTCAATGGGTTATTAAACATAAGTGTCCTGCTTTGTACTCTATGTACCTGTTTATGCAGCCAGAAACCCCAATCATCTTTCATCCAGCCATCTCAACCTCTGCTGATGCCTCCAAAAATCGACATGCATCTACTCGAGGTCTCTGATTTCCCGCACCCCTTTTAGACATTATACTGAACTGTTTAGCAAGGCAGTTTAGCAAAGCTGATCGTGTGCTCTCATTGCCACTCCCACATAAATACTTTGACAGCTGGATACCCTTCCCCATCAAGGCTGTTAAGTAGCTTGAATATTTGTGAATGGTTCTGGCATTCAAAAACTATTAAAAATTAAGTGAGCTATTAAAATCTGTTAAGACCTATTAAAGTTATACAGAAACACTCAAACACAATTAAATAAAGAAGTGTTCCGACCTATGCTTTTTCTGCAGACATGCAGCTTAACTCACTGAGTTACACCAACATATTTAGTTTTTTAGGTTTAAGAGATACAGGCCGGAAACAGGCCCTTCAGCCCACCGAGTCCGCGACGAAAAGCGATCCGCACACATTAAACTCCATGGAAGGACGTCCTTGCTATTGAGGCAGTGCAGCGTAGGTTCACAAGGTTAATCCCTGGGATGGAGGGACTGTCATATGAGGAAAGATTGGAAAGACTAGGCTTGTATTCACTGGAGTTTAGAAGGATGAGAGGGGATCTTACAGAGACGTATAAAATTATAAAAGGACTAGAAAAAGCTAGATGCAGGAAAAATGTTCCCAATGTTGGGGGAGTCCAGAACCAGGGGGCACAGTCTAAGAATAAAGGGGAGGCCATTTAAAACTGAGGTGATAAGAAACTTTTTCACCCAGAGAGTTGTGAATTTGTGGAATTCTCTGCAACATTGACGCGTTCAAAATCCACAGCCGCGGCCCATCGGGAAGTTATGTGTCGGAAGATGTTGCTGATGCTGCTTTATACCGAAGATAGGCACAGAATGCTGGAGAAACTCAGCGGGATTTCTGGAGCGAAAGAATGGGTGATGTTTCGGATCAAGACCTTTCTTCAAACCGGAGGTGCCAGGGCGGTGCTCCGGTGAGCTCCGGCAGCACTGCACCCCTGGTGGGTGGGGGTGAGAGCCTGTGTCTCGGGGTTGGCGGTTGGGCCCATTGGTCCGCGCAGCCCCGCCGCCTACACATTCCAACCGCGGCGTTGGCAACACATTCTAACCACGGCGGTTGGGTGCGGCGCGTGCAACACAGAGCGGGGCCCTCGAAAGCGCGGGGGCCCGTAGCAAATGCTGCTTTTGCTACTATGTTAATCCGGCCCTGGATGGGATATACTTGTAAATCACCTGTGTCCTTCTTCATTGCAGTGAATGGAGTCACTCAACCAGTGCCACACCCTTTCTCCCCTTCCCCTTTCTCCTCCACACCCCACTTTCCCCTCCCCCTTTCTGTGCCCTACCTGGAGACGAGAGATAGAGCTTGAAAACAGCCTTGTTGACCAACCGAGTCCACACCAACCAGAGATCACTCCGTGCACTCACACTACCCTGCACACTAGGGACACTTTACAACTTGCAAACATGCACATCTTTGGAGTATGGGAGGAAACCGGAGCACCCGGATTAAATCCACGTGGTCACAGGGAGAACGTACAAACTCCATACAGACAGCACCCGTAGTTAGGATCGAACCCGGGTCTCTGCCGCTGTAAGGCAGCAACCCCACCACTACTATCTACTTCATTGGTAACCCTCGGACTATCCAAGATCGGACCTTGCTGGCTTTACCTTGCACTAAACGTCATTCCCTTATCATGTATCTATACGCTGTAAATGGCTCGATTGTAATCATGTATTGTCTTTCCACTGACTGGTTAGCATGCAACAAAAGCTTTTCACTGTACCTCAGTACACGTGACAAGCAACCAAACTAAACTAGAGGCAATTCACAGAGGCCAATTAACCTGCATACCCGTGGGTCTTTGGTATGTGTGAGGAAACGAGAGCACCCGGAGGAAACCCACATGGTCACCGGGAGAACGTCCAAACATCACACAGGCAGCACCCGAGGTCAGGATTGAACCCGGGTCTCCGGCGCTGTGAGACAGCAGCTCTACCAGCTGTGCCATTGTGCCTACTGCCAGCAAACTCAGGATGTTGTTGGCCTTCCTTTGTGGAGTTCTCTGTTGAAAGGCCATCAGATTGACAACAGCAAAGAACCTCTCAGGAAGCTTCAGTGTTTGCGTGCAGGAATGCCAACTTTTCTGACTGCCATGTAGGGAAATGCCAGAGGTTATGCAGGATTTCAATATTATTGGCAAACATAGTAACTACATGAGAATAGGAATGCTCAAGGGGCCCAGCATAAGATTGAATCAAAAGGGGGAGATGTTGTTTGATCACCTGTTACTAATCCATCAAATATCAGAGGTTTCTTCTGGTAGTGAGAAGCATTGCATACAGCACTGTGGAACAACATCTAAAAGACATTTGGACAGGTACATAGATTATAACGGTTTTGAGGGATATGGGCCAAATGCAGGCAAGTGGGACTAGTGTAGATGGGGCATGTTGATTGGCATGGGCCAGTTGGGCTGAAGGGCCTGTTTCAACGCTGTATGACTCCATGATTCTATGGCGGCACAGTGGCGCACAGTGGAACAGCACAGTGGTGCAGCAGTAGAGTTGCTGCCTTACAGCACCAGAGACCCGGCTTTGATCCTGACTGTGGGTGTTGTCTGTATGGAGCTTGTACGTTCTCCCTGTGACCACGTGGATTTTCACCACCATCACTGGGAGAAAGTATAAACTCCGTACAGACAATACAATACAATACAATATATCTTTATTGTCATTGTACAGGGGTACAACGAGATTGGGAATGCGCCTTCCATACGATGCAATAAATTAATTAGCTAGTCAGTATTAATTTAAACAACCCAATGAAACAAATTAGAACAGTTTTAAAACAGAATAAAGTGCAAGTTGATCTGTGCCGAATCACTGTGTGATGTGACCATCCGGCTCAGCAGGACCGGTTCATAGCAGCTATGGCCCTGGGGATGAAGCTGTTCCTGAGTCTGGAGGTGCGGGCGTAGAAGGCCTTATATCGTCTGCCCGATGGTAGAAGTTCGAACAGGCTGTTAGAAACATAGAAACATAGAAAATAGGTGCAGGAGTAGGCCATTCGGCCCTTCGAGCCTGCACCGCCATTCGATATGATCATGGCTGATCATCCAACTCAGTATCCCGTACCTGCCTTCTCTCCATACCCCCTGATCCCTTTAGCCACAAGGGCCACATCTAACTCCCTATTAAATATAGCCAATGAACTGGCCTCAACTACCTTCTGTGGCAGAGAATTCCACAGATTCACCACTCTCTGTGCGAAAAAAAACTTTCTCATCTCGGTCCTAAAAGACTTCCCCCTTATCCTTAAACTGTGACCCCTTGTTGCAGGGGTGTGAAGAGTCTTTGTGGATGCTGGTGGCTTTTCTGAGGCATCGTGTGTTGTAGAAGCCCTCCAAGGCTGGTAGCTGTGTTCCGATGGTCTTCTGAGCTCTATGGACTACCCGCTGAAGAGCTAAGGTCAGGATCTGGGAATGTTGTGCAGAACACCAAGAGGTAAGTGAGAAGTGAGAAGTGAGAAGTGCAGTCAATTGGTTCAGTCACATGTGGCATTCAAATAACGTTTAGTTTGAGGTTACAGATAACAGCGCAGTATTTTTCACACAAAAACACAAAAACTTGCGACATACTTGAATTTGGCAATTGTGCACAGAAAACGTTTGAACCACTCTGACATTTCTTTTGAAAATAAAACTAATGGCGTCAACCTGTCATAATCAGTTACATTGCCACAGATGCATTCTATTCATAGAAGTAATGCTAAGATCTAACCAGCAGATAATTACAACATAAGGTGACAAGTGTACAATAAACAGAATTTTAAAAAAAATACATTGCTGTTTAAGTGCTGAGCTTTTGAAAGACCAGTGCGTGAAGGCAAAGCATACTGATCTACAATTCCCCATGTCTGAATAACAATGGCAATATTTGTTGATCCCCATGAGATGATTGGTTGCAATACCTGCAAATCTTTTGTTGTGGATTTTGTTTAGTTTAGTTGAACTTACTTTAGTTTAGTTGAGTCTACTTTAGTTTAGTTTCCTTTAGTTTAGTTTAGAGATACAGCATGGAAACGGCCCCCTTGGCCCACCGAGTCGATTGATCACCCGTTCACACCAGTTTTAGTTTTAGAGATGCAATATGGAAACAGGCCCTTTGGCCTACCACAGATAGACACAAAAAGCTGGAGTAACTCAACGGGACAGGCAGCATCTCTGGAGGGAAGGAAGGAGTGGCATTTCGGGTCTGAAGAAGGGTCTCGACCTGAAACGTCACCCATTCCTTCTCTCCAGGCATGATGCCTGTCCTGCTGAGTTACTCCAGCATTTTGTGTCTATCTTCGGTTTAAACCAGCATCTGCAGTTCCTTCATACACCTTTGGCCTACCAGGTCCACGCTGACCATTGATCACCCATTCAAACTAGTTTTATGTTATCCCATTTTCTCATCCACTCCCTACACACAAGGGGAAATTTACAGAGGTCAATTAACCTACAAAAGCCAAACGCCTTTGGGATGTTGGAGGAAATGAATACCCAGACAAAACCCATGCAGTCACAGAGAGAACGTGCCAACTCCACGCAAACAGCACCTGTGGTCAGGATTGAGCCCGGGTAACTTTTTAAAAATCTCTTACCACGAAGGAGATGTAATTTTTTTCCATATCGTATCTCCGTCTGCACTGCGGCCTAACATCGAGGAGTTGGCGGCCTTTGCTGGAGACCGACTTTGAGAGCTCCAACTGCGGGAGCCTGCGGACTTACCATCTTGGAGCGGGCGATCCCTGTCGGGGATCAGCCTTGGAGCTCCAACCACAGGATCCTGCGGACTTTAACATCGTGGAGCTCCCGGTCCCTGATTAGAGACCAACTTCGGGAGCTCCAAGCCGCAGGAGCTTCGATCGGCCCGACTGCGGATGGTTCGACTGCCCCGACCGCGGGAGAAAAATGAGGGAAGAAGATTAGAATTTATCGCCTTTCATCACAGTGAGGAATGTGGGGATCCGCTGTGGTTGATGTTTATGTTAACTTTATGTAGTTGTGTGTCTTGTTGCTGCTTTATTTTGGTATGGCTGTGTGGTAATACGAATATCACTTTAATTAGTACATGTCACAATAAAAGACCTTTGAAACTATTGAAACCTTTTTCAATCATTCCCTATGCACTGGGGGCAAATTACAGAGGCCAATTAACCTACCGACCTGCACGTGTTTGCGATGTGGGAGGAAACCAGAGCACCCGGAGGAAACCCATGCAGTCACATGGAAAACATGCAAACTCCACAGTGACAACACTGTGCTGTCCAGCGATTCCCCAGCTTGCACCAACTTGGGAGATTCTGGAGCTGTAGTGTTTATTTGTAGTGTTTATTTTTAAAACCATTTTCTTCCAAGGTTTGCACTGCTTTTACTCCCAAGTTGATGTAAAATGCCTGGGAGATTCCTCAGCACTTGACTGAGCTCTATAGTACACTGTACAGAATCTCAAAGCTCAGTAGCACTTACATGAGGTCTGTGTCTTCCTGTGAACCTTCTGAGTGAATCAATGATTTCCTGATCTCTAAATGGATTTCTTATTAATTGACCTTCACTGAAAATATGCACATAAGAACAATGAGAAGTAAAGTAATAAAGGAGGGAGAAACAGATGCTCGTTCAGAAAAACGTCAAATAAAACTTAATCTATCTACGTTTCTTAGTTCAGCAAAAGTTAATCCCAGGGGCCATTTTCTGAGCCTGAGACCTACAGTCCTTTCCCTGTGCTTTATGCAGCTTGTACAGGCCATGTGTGATCTTGATGTGGGTCCAAGTCCAGCTGCCATTTAGTAGCTGATCTGAAGAGGACAATCGGACTGAGATGAAATGCACGTGTCGCTAAACAAGAGTGATTGTGGGCAAAATGTCAACAAGCCTCCGTCTCTAGAAGCGGGCTCGGTGTTGCTGGTTTTGTCTTGCACGTCGTGAATGTGTTTTGTTTTCCTTAAAGAAAAGAGAAAAAATGTGGTTATTATCTAAACAAAACCTCACAAAGCGTGGGTTTTCTCCGGGTGCTCCGGTTTCCTCCCACACTCCAAAGACGTACAGGCTTGCCGCTTAATTGGCTTCGGTAAAGATTTCTAAATTGTCCCTTGTGTGTAGGATAATGCTAGTGTACTGGGATCGCTGGTCGGCGTGGACTCATTGGGCCGAAGGGCCAGTTTCCACACTGTATCTCTAAACTCAAGTTTAGAGATACAGCATAGAAACAGACCTTAGTGGCCCACCGAGTCCACACCAATCATCCATCACCCGTTCAAAGTACTTCTAAGTTATCCCACTTTTGCATTCACTCCCTGCACACTCGGAGCTCACTAGGAGCAATTTACAGAGGCCAATTAACCTACAAGCTTTCATGTCTTTGGGATGTGGGAGGAAACCGGGGAACCTGGAGAGAATCCACACAGTCACAGGGAGAACGTGCAAAATCTGTACAGACAGCACCCGTAGTCATGATTGAACCCGAGTCTCTGGCACTGTGAGGCAGCAGCTCTACCACTGTGCCACTGTACTGCCCACTTGGGGCATTGTCACACTAATGGGTAGAAGGTGAAGCCTTTCTCTTACTCTACATGTTTCTCATTAGAAGTGCTGGTTCGATAGGACTTGTTTCTGAGACAGAAGACTGTGGGTTGAAACCCACCCTTTAAAACTCACCGCATAATTAGCCTTATGATTCTCAGCAGTAACGGTACCGATGGAGACGCAAGACACTGCAGATGGTGGAATCCGGAGGAAAAATAATGCAAGCTGCAGATCTTTGCGAATCAGGCAGCATCTGTGGAGGGAAATGTATAATCTGCCTTCATCGCTTCATTCACAACCCTAACCCTAACCCTAACCCTAACCCAAACCCTAAATATATAATCTGCCTTCAACACCCGAAACATTTCCCTCCACAGATGCTACTTGGCCCACTAATTTCCTCCAGTAGTGTTTGTTTTGTAACAGTATGGTTTAGTTTGCTTTAGTGTAGAGATACAGCGTGGAAACAGGCCCTTCGGCCCACTGAGTCCGCTCTGATCTGCGATCCCCGCACAGTAACACTACCCAACACACACGAGGAACAATTTTACATTTAAACCAACCCAATAAACCTACAATATATATATATATATACACATATACATATACACATATATATATACTGATGAGCCAAAACTTTATGACCACCTGCCTAATATGCTGTTGGTCCTCCGTGTGCAGCCCCATACGCAACAGGGTATATTATGACACATTTCTCCCATGAACACCATGAAAAAAATTCTGTGATTTGTGCTACAGTAGACCTTCTGTCAGTACGGACCAGACGGGATAGCCTTTGTTGCCCTCGCGCAGCGATGAGCCTTGGACGCCCAACACCCTGTCGCCGGTTTGTGGTTTGTCCCTCCTCGGACCACTGTCGGTAGGTACTCACCACTGCTGACCGGGAGCACCCCACAAGCCTTGCCGTTTCGGAGATGCACTGACCCAGTCGGCTGGCCATAACAATTTGGCCCTTGTCAAAGTCGCTCAGGTGTTTACTCCTGCCCATTTCTCCTGCATCTAACACATTAACTTGAACAATTGACTGTTCACTTGCTGCCTAATATATCCCACCCCTTGCCAGGTGCCATTGTAATAAGATAATCAATGTAATTCACTTCACCTGTCAGTGGTCATAATATTTTGGCTCATTGGTGTAAATACATATACATATGCACACACATACACACACACATATATGTAATATCACAATAAATCTGTATTGGCCCGATTCGATATTGGCTCGATATTATTTTAATTTAAAACCCTCTGGTCATTAAATATATGTCAGAGGAAGCTGTTTCTTACTCCTTGCCCTATTAATACCCTATATAATCTTTAATACAACCATGATGTATCTCCATAACATGAAATGTACGATCCCTCTGCTCCCCAACAATGTGACTCAATGTCAAACTTCAAAACAAAACATACAGGTATTATTATTGGTTTCCTAGTGAGGATGGTTTAATTTTAATTATCTTAAGTGAAGATGATTAAAACTGTGGCAGTCATCAGTGTAGGCTTGCCGCTTTGAAAAGAATTGGTCTGACATTATACCAGATTTATTTTACTCAGATATTCACTCTTCACTTCATCAAACGAGCTTGCGTTAAAAGCCGCTGCCAATAGTGTTTGGTTATGTTACTGAACAAACTTGTCGAGAACTTTACCTTGCCCGTTAGCTCCCTGCATTGCCCCATGCTCTAGACAAAACATCCTGCCCATACACAATGCATCAGCCAGCACCAGACAGTGTTTTAATGTGGGCCCGCTGTCAAAATACCCCTTTGCACCTCCCTCTGGTCTGAATTGTCAGTCCCTCTGATGTCCTCACCAGCAGAGCCTGACCACCTGGGCATTTCCAGCAGCTCCGGGTTTTTGTTTCAGATTTCCCACTGCTGTAAGGTTGCATGTTCTTTGCCCCAGGTTTCAAGTTCTCTCCAGTTTGGTTTCAAATATGCCCATCAGCCAAAACTTGTACTTTAACTTTCTTTAACCCACATCATCCACTAGTTTATATTACTTCCTGTATAATTGCAGCTCACATGTTCGTTGCGGCTGCCTTGTTTGGTATCACTTAGACTCATAGAGTCAGACAGCACAGAAACAGGCCCTTCAGCC
Organism: Rhinoraja longicauda; assembly: GCF_053455715.1. Classification (NCBI taxonomy): domain Eukaryota; kingdom Metazoa; phylum Chordata; class Chondrichthyes; order Rajiformes; family Arhynchobatidae; genus Rhinoraja; species Rhinoraja longicauda. Next base: position 102,908,812 of record NC_135953.1, read on the forward strand.
TAACTCGTCTACGCCGATCAAGATGGCACCATCTACTCTAGCCTCACTTGCCCATGCTTGACCCATATCCCTCTAAACCTTTCCTACCTATGTACCTGTCCAAAATGTCTTTTAAATGTTGATGCAGTACCTGCCTCAACTGCATCCTCTGACAGCTTGTTCCCTATTCCCACCACATCGGAAGAAGGATTCCGACTCAAAACATTGCATATTCCTTTTTTCCAGAGATGCTGCCTGACCTGCAGAGTTACTCCAGCATTTTGTGTCTATCTCCAGTATAGACAACCATCTGCAGTTCCTTCCCACTACATTATGGCTTTTTCATTGAGTCAACATGGTGCATAATCTGGATGCACATTATTTCATATAAATATACACAAATGTTAGAAACACTTTACCATCTATCCTTTCATTCACACTCAAAATATATTATCGAAGCAGGAAATGAAAAGCTTATGGCAGTACTTCCGATCCAATTATAAGGTCGGTATCAGCACTGTGTACCTGAAGCAAAGAACAAAATGATGGTGGAACTTAGCGGGTCAAAAGGTCATAAGTGATGGGTGTAGAATTAGGACATTCGGCCCATCAAGTCTACTCCGCCTTTCAATCGTGGCTGATCTATCTTCCCCTCTTAACCCCTCTCCCCATAACCTCTGACATCCTTACTAATCAACAGTACCTATCTCTGCTTTAAAAATATCCACTGACTTGGCCTGTACAGCCTTCTGTGGCAAAGAATTCCACAGATTCATCACTCTCCGACTAAAGTCTAAAGACTATAGGGTCAGGCAGCATCTGAGGAGAGAATGGACAGATGACGCTTCAGATCTGAGTTGAGGTCCCTCCAACTATTTGTTCGCTGCTCAAGATTCCATCGGTTTCTTGTGCCCCTATGTACCTGGACTTTCATTTGACTTCAAGAGATAAAGTTCAGAGTATAATGTACAGTAGACCACTACTGAAACTGTTGACTGGGGATGAGTTTCTAAGCAATGGGCTATGTGCAAGGGAGCATTTGCACAGGTGAAGACTATTTAGTTTCGTAAACAGTGGCGCAGCGGTAGAATAGCTGTATTAGCAAATTGGTCGCAGACCAATTTCCCTCCGGGGATGAATAAAGTTTTATCGTATCATATCCTATCGTATCGTTACAGCACCAGAGACCTAGGTTCAATCCTGACTACGGGTGCTGTCTGTACGGAGTTTGTACATTCTCCCTGTGACTACGTGGGCTTTCCTTGGGTGCTCCGGTTTCCTCCCACACTCCAAATTTGTACAGGTTTGTGAGTTAATTGGCTTTGGTAAAGATTGTAAATTGTCCCTAGTGTGGAGGGCAGTGCTAGTGTATGGCGTGATCTCTAAACTAAACTAAACTAAAAGCTCTTCAATTGTTCAATAAGATCATGGCCAGTCTGTGACCCACTTTCCTCTACATCCATGGAACATTCTGAGGTTGTAAAAGGTGCTATAGAACACAGCATTTATCAGCAGTAATTGGAAATATCACCAATCTTTTTAATTTAAACACACTTCGTTATATTATTGTCGTTGAATGTTTTAGGACCACGGATACAATCTTACCCTCTTGCATTTTGCAATCTTGCATTTTGATAGAAAGAATAAAGGCATAGACTATTTTCTAAATGGGGAGATAATTTAGAAATCGGAGGTGCAAAGGGACTTGGGAGTGCTGGTGCAGGATTCCCAAAAAGTTAATTTGCAAGTCCAATCATTAGTAAGAAAGGCAAATGCAATGCTAGCATTTATTTTGAGAGGACTAGAATACAAAAAAACAGGGATGTAATGCTGAGGCTTAAAAAGGTACTGGTCAGTCTGCATTTGGAATATTGTGAGCAATTTTGGGCCCCATGTCTGAGGAAGGATGTACTGGCATTGGAGATGGTCCAAAGGAGGTTTACAAGAATGAACCCAGGAATGATTGGGTTAACATATGATGAGCATTTGAAGGCACCGGGCCTGTACTCACTGGAGTTTACAAGGATGATGGAGGGATTTCATTGAAACTTACCAAATAGTGAAAGGCCTGGATAGAGTGGATGTGGAGAGGATGTTTCCACTAGTGGGAGAGTGCATTGTGAAGACATTAAGTGCTAATTGGAGAAGCACAACGGAAACTCCTCCTCCTGACAGGCAGTAGCAGTGCGAGCTGCCAAGTGTTGCTGAGAGCAGATCGCTATCAGTAGCATGTCTTGACACAAAGGTACTGCAGCTTTTTGTGTCTCCCCGTTGCGAAACACATTAATTCCCCTTTTCCCATTTCCACACAGACCATTCTGTCCTAGGTCTACTCCATTGTCAGAGTGAGGCAAAATATAAATTGGAGGAACACTATCTCATATTTTGTTTGGGCAGCTTACAGTGGTATGAATATTGATTTCTCTCACTTCAGGTAGCCCCGGCATTCCCTCTCTCTCTATCCCTCCCCCACCCAAGTCGCACTAGCTTCTCGTTTTCACCCGACAAACAGCCTGTTTCCTTTATCATCGTTACTTTTTTGCATATCTTTCATTCATTGTTCTTTATCTCTCCACATCACCGTCTATATCTCCGTTTCCCTTATCCCTAACCAGTCTGAGCAAGAGTCTCGACCCGAAACTTCCCCATTCCTTCTCTCCAGAGATGCTGCCTGTCCTCTGGGTTATTCCAGCTTTTTGTGTCTATATGAGGCGAAAAGTTCGTTTAGTTTATTGTCATGTGTACTGAGGTACAGTGAAAAGCTATTTGTTGCGTACTAACCTGTCAGCGGAAAGACTATAAATGATTACAATTCAGCCGTCCACAGTGTACAGATACAGGATAAAGGGAATAACGTATAGTGCAATGTAAAGTTCAGTAAAGAAGTACTGGAGAAGGATCTCGACCCAAAACGTTACCCATTCCTTCTCTCCAGAGATGCTGCCTGTCCCGCTGAGTTACTTCAACATTTTGTGTCTATCCCCAACCAATAATTGGAAAACCATTAAAGAAACATCGTCTGGAATGTGTTTAATCTTATCCAGTTCTTTCTACATCCCAGAAACTCCAAAGAGGTTTCTTTTTTGGTTTCTCTTGCCAGAAACTTTTTTCCTGTCAAGTTTTGCATCAATACAGTTTGCTTCCTACACAAGAGGCCTTTGGGCTCTCAGCCAGTGAGTTCACAGCATCAAGGCAACACCCACATGTTAATTCAATGATGTCCCCCATTAGCAGCGAGGAATGCGTTTCCTCACTGGAGGAAATGAGATGTGTTTCCGTTGGAATTCTCCCAACGCCTACACCAAACAGCATCTCCTCTTTGATATCAGCAGGTTAAGACAGTTCATCCGGGTCCTGAACTTCAGTCTGTGCTTCTTAAGTAGAACCTTAACCTCCACCAGGATCAAAGTGCCGTTGTGTTAATTCCGTTTGCTCGCTGCTGTGCAGAATTCACATGAGAGGGATTTGTATTCTGTTATTCACTCTGTCAGGGATGTGGGTGTCGCTGGCAGCCATGGTGTTGGTCACAAACTGCTGACGAGCCACTTCAGACAGCAGCTAAAGTGACCGTGTCATTCGAGGAACAAAGAACTGCAGATGCTGATTTATATAAAAGCACAAAATTGCTGGAGTAACTCAGTGGGTCAGGAAGCATCTCTGGAGAATATGGATAAGCGATATTTTGGGGCGAAAACCTTTTAGTTTAGAGATACAGAGCGGGAACAGGTCCTTCGGCGCACCAAGTCCGCGCTGACCATCGAACGAACACTATCCTACACACACTAGGGCCAATTTACAATTCACAGAAGCCAATTAACCTACAAATCCTGTACCTCTTTGGATTGTGGGAGGAAACCAAAGCTCCCGGAGAAAATGCACATGATCACGGGGAGAACGTACAAACTCCGTACAGATAGCACCCGTGGTCAGGATCGAACCTGGGCTGTAAGGGTTCTGGCTCTGCAAGGCTGCAACTCTACCACTGCGCCCCTTGATTGTGGCTCAATGGTTCTTTTATTGTCACGTGTACCAAAAGTACAGTGAAATACAGTGTTTTGCATATAGGCCAGTGAGATTATTGCCATACATAAAGACAATCCCCAATTAAGTATCCCATGCATGGAATTAGCCCACTGAGTCCATATGCAATGGTCACCAGATTTTGTCGCCATTTTAGACCGTCCAAGCTGCAGCTGCCCATATAGACTCTCCTGTCCAGACCTTCAGCCTTCAGCCTTCGTATTTTGACCCTAGGGCAGGTTTCATTCTGATAGATATTAAAGAACCAGATGCGTTTTTATAGCGATCGAACAGATTTAGAGCCACATTTACCAATGACACCACTTTAATTTCCAGATTTTTTAAAGAATTGTGCTTAAGTTATCTTAGTAAGATTTCAGTTCCCAGTTGATTGCAAGATTTAGATTTTTTTTTAGATTTAGAGATACAGCGCAGAAACAGGCCCTTTGACCCACCCGGTCCGCGCCACCCAGCGATCCCCGCACATTAACACTATCCTACACACCTTAGGGACAATTTTTTACATTTGCCCAGCCAATTAACCTACATACCTGTACGTCTTTGGAGTGTGGGAGGAAACCGAAGATCTAGGAGAAAACCCACGCAGGTCACGGGGAGAACGTACAAACTCCGTACAGACAGTGCCCGTAGTCGGGATCGAACCCGAGTTTCCGGCACTGCATTCGCTGTAAGGCAGCAACTCTACCGATGCGCCACCGTGCCGAGATGCAGCATGTTCACCGAGTCCACACCAACCATCAATCACCCGCTCATACTAGTTCTTTGTTATCCCACTTCCACTCCCCACATGCTAGTGGCTCTTTACAGAGGCCAATTAACCTACAAACCCACACGTTTTTGAGATGTGGTAGGAAACCGGTGCACTCGGAGGCAACCCAGGTGGTCACAGGACGAACATGCAAACTCCACATGGACAACATCTGAGGTCAGGATCAAACCTGGATTAAACCAGGATCAAAAAACAATATTGTATGGTGTCTCCCATCCGAACAAAATGATAAACCACACTAAAATGTTAAAAAAACAGCTTTTGACTTTATTTTTTAAAAATTCCAATATTCTCAACAAATCTGCTTCAAAAGAAATAGTATAGTGATACAGCTCACAAGAAAGCTTACTCAAGAATCCCTGCTCTATTTGCAATGTGAAAGTACTCTTTGCCACAAGTCTGTCCCGTCAGTTCAATTAAAAACACTCAATAATAAGGAGACACCTTTAAATATTCGGTTCCAGTTCTTCGATTAAAACAATCCCGCACCAGCTCTGAAGGGAAGAGCGTTGGTGTCTCAGAGCTTGAACCTGCTGCTCGCCGGCTAATGCGTGACCCTGACTGCGTGTGAGTTCGGCAGGGCCAGAACACCGAGCAGCAATGCTTTGAAGAGGGGTGGGGGAATTTCGGGGTGATTGGTCCATGATGGAGTTTCCTCGCTGAGTCTGCTCTTGGGAGGCTCAAGGGCAGGGGAGCGGGAGAGGGGGGAATGGGAAAGGAAAGACGGAAACCAATCTCCAACGCGATCAAATCAACCGCCATTGTAGCACACGTACCAGTCGCCAGTAACAAAGTGTCATGGGTAGATGGAGGCATCAGGGTGCCTCTGGGAAAGAACAATGAATGAAGTGCAATAATGGCCAGAAGAGGTAAGGACCAAGTGATTAGGGAGCGTTAGCACGGCTGACCTTGGGAACTGTACAAATTTCCTTTCTTCTTAACAAGATCATCGGAACCTATACAATATATTTGCCTTAATTCCCTCCAACCCCATTTCCAATAACATTTTTTCCCCAAATATTTAAAGCAATGACAGTGCATGTGTACCATAGAAGGGAGTTGAGGGTGAGCTCGGAGGGTCAGTTTGCAAATTTATATATAAAAAAAATCTTTACACAAGAAAAAAAAGTCCCTCAATTCCTCACTGCAGCGCACATGCAGAGAGGCTTCCTCTGTGCCCCATCTCCGTGTGTGTGTGTGTGTGTGCTTGTGTGTATGTAGGTGTGTGCGTACATGCACGTGTGTGTGTGCATGTGCATGTGTGTGTGTGAGTGCACGTGTGTGTGCGTCTGTGTGTGCATGTGTGTGTGTATATATGTGTGTGTGTGTATGTGTGTGTGTGCGTGCGCGTTTGTATGGGCATGTGTGTGTGTGCGTATGTGTGCATGTGTGTGCATGTGTATGTGTGTGCATGTGTATGTGTGTATGTATGTATACACATAAAGGGTGCTGGTTTCACTTCAGGCTGGGAACAGTAAGCAATGCTAAACGCAGCCTCACATTGGCAAGAAAGCTCCCTTGGTAAGAGCTTGTAAATTGGAAAGTATAAAAAAAGACGTGACCGGGAGCCCAGATGGTTTTCTTCCAGCAGTACGTTCAGGTTCAAACGATAGTCTCTGCCAACAGCCCAGTTTGCATCAAGTCATTGAGTGCTTAAGTCCCGACCGCAAGGTCCCAAGTTCTGAGTCCGCCGCTCTGAACTCCCTGCCTCGGTCGAGTGAGTGTTTAGTTTTGCTTTTTGTTTTGTTTCTGAGTGTGTCAGTCTTCAGGTGGGCTGCTAGATAGAGCACCACTTGGACGTGAGACGTTCCATGTCCGGAGGAGGGAAGTAGCTGCCATCGTCCGGCTCGGCCCACTTGACCTGTGCTTTCTGCTGGCTGATGATGGAGCATCGCTGCTGGCAGTCTCGGAGGAGCCTGTGGCCTAACCCGTCCTGCTCGCCTGGCTGTAGGAGGAGGAGCTTGGGCGAGTGGCCTGCGAGAAGGAAATACAAGAATGAATACACGGGGAGGCAAGAGTAATCCGTGAAAGAAAGCACAAACTGTTACACCCCGGTGGAAAAAAACGGGAAGTCGCCACAACTACTGACACGGTGACGCAGCGGTAGAGTTGCTGCCTTACAGCGCCAGAGACCCGGGTTTGATCGTAACAACGGGTGCTGTCTGTGTGGAGTTTGTACGTTCTCCCCGTGACGGCATGGGTTTTCACCCGGTGCTCTGCTTTCCTCCCACACTCCAATGAAGCACAGGTTTGTAGGTTAATTGGCTTCTGTAAATTTGTAAATTGTCCCTAGTGTGTAGGATAGTGTTAGTTTTCAGGGATCATTGGTTGGTGCAGACTCAGTGGGCAGAAGGGCCTATTTCTGCGCTGTAAATCTAAACTAAACCAAACTACTGGCGAGAAGATGGATATGGCCTCTCTGCTTCCAGTCTTCTTCCTCTGGTTTGTCCAATTGATCTTCCTCTGTAGAAGTAGCTGTGAGACGAGACCAGGTCCCTCAGGCACCAACCTCCCTTCGTTCCTCCCTTCGTTCCCCCTTCACCACCATAAGACGGTGGGTGATTTGAAGGCCACTCATCTGCACAAAGCATTGCTTCGCTTTAATCACCACGGCATAACTGATGAAATATTGGTTACCACCTTCCATCGCTTTCCTTTCAGTCGCCAAATAAGCATTAAACAGATGGTAACTCAGCCAGTTACACTCAACTACCACAATGCAGCACAGTGGCGCAGCTGGTAGAACTGCTGCCTCACAGCACCAGGGACCCTGGTTTGATTCTAACCTCAAGTGCTTGTCTGTGCGGAGTTTGCACGTTCTCCTTGCGACCGCATGAGTTTCTCCCGGGTGCTTTGGTTTGCTCCCACACCCCAAAGACGTGTGGGGGTTTGTAAGTTAATTGGTCTCTGTAAATTGCTCCTTGTGTGCATGAGAAAGTGGAATAAGTTAGAACTAGCGTGAACGGGTGATCGCTGGTCAGTGTGGACCTGGTGGGCCGAATGGCCTGTTTCCACGCTGTGTCTCTAAACTAAATTAAACATGCAAAGCAGATATCAAATTATTACCTATTCCTTTGCAGATGTTCACCTGAACTATACCCTCACACAGGGGTAAGAACAGCAAGCTGTATGAAGCTGTCTGAATTGTATTCCCCTTTCCAGAACAAGCAGGAGGCATCTGAGCAACTCAATGGAATAAATTTGTCAAGGCCTTGGAGAAATCCTGTAAAATGGCTCAGAACCACCAAGGGCATTTCTCACAGCGCTGCTTTTGCTAATTAAGAGATAAGCAAATAATACGGAGTTAAATAGTAGATTAATCTTTGTTAATAACTTCATGGATCCTTGCCATAGTATAAAAATTAGACATCAGAAAAGGTCACTTAAACCTCTTTCACTGCCTGTGATCATCTATTTATTAGCTTTGCTACATTCTCCTGATTACCTCTTGCACAAGAAAGCCTTGGACAGAGAAGGACATAAAGTGCTGGAGTAACTCAGCGGGTCAGGCAGCATCTGTGGAGGGAATGGACAGGCAATGTTTCAGGGCGAGATCCTTCTTCAGTCTGGAAGGTTCTGAAGGCTGTAAGGTTGGAGTGATAATGATTAGTCTTCACATACTGGGCTAAGAAATCAATCAGAACCCTGTTACTCCACTGGGGAGGTGCTGTATTGTGGATGTGATGATAAACCAAGAACTGTTTGTACTGTGAGCTGCACGTAAATGATCCCATAACCAATACCCAAAGATAGACACAAAATGCAGGATTAACTCAGCGGGTCAGGCAGCATCTCTAGAGAAAAAAGGAATTGGTGACATTTCGGGTCGAGACCCTTCTTCAATGTGTCAGAAGAAGGGTTCCGACCCGAAACCTTACCCATCCTTTTTATTTAGAGATGTTGTCTGATCCGCTACGTTACTCCAGTTCACTTTGTGTCTATCTTCGGTATAAACCGGCATCTGCAGTTCCTTTCTACACACCAATATCAGATGTGGGCATCATAGTGGCGCTCTGCAGCATCTAGAGCTGCTGCTTCACAGCACCAGAGAGTGACCTTCAATCCTGACCTTCAAGTCAAGTTGAGTTTATTGTCATGTGCACAAGTACAGTGAGGTACAGCAACAATGGAAATCTTCCTTGCACCATCATCACAGGCACATCGACTCAGACAATATACATAACATATTTTTATACATAAAAATCACACGCATAATTTGCAAGTTTAAAGACCGTAAAAAGGAAAGAAGACTTTGCAAAAAAAACGACATGAATGCGGCACAGTGGCACAGCAGTAGAGTTACTGGCTTGCAGCTTTAAACTCAATGGGTTACTAGGGGTATTTATTGCACCAATGTGTTGCACTAGTGCAAGGAAGTGAATTCTGCCTATTTCAGGGTATTACAAAGATTAACATCCGATATCTGCAAGTCTGGCACCATCAAAGTCCCAAGTGTGCCAGATTATTGGAGTTTGTCTAAATCTAGTGATCTTCTGAGTTAGATTCATAGAGTCGTACAGCACAGAAACAGGCCTATTGGCCCAACTGGTCCATGATGACCATGATGTCCCATCTAAGCTGGTCCCATTTGTCTGTGTTTGGCCCAAATCCCTTGAAACCTTTCCTATCCATGTATCAATTGCGGTGCAATACACATAAAATAATTTGCATTGCATTTGTATACTGACTTTTAAAATGTAATGTCATTCGACAAAAAGGTAATCATACTGCCAACCTAAAGTATTTTGAAATTCATTATTTAGTCATTTATAATGCAAGCGATGAAGTACTATTTTCTGATTGTAATTTACAATCAAATATAGGAGATATTTTTAAAATAAATTCTATTTTAGAAAAAAAGGTAATCTGAGGGTTGTACGGTGGCGCAGTGGTAGAGTTGCTGCCTTGCAGCGCTAGAGATCTGGGTTTGATCCTGACAACGGGTGCTATCAGTATGGAATTTGTACTTTCTCTATGTGACCACGTGGGTTTTCTCCGGGTGCTCCGGTTACCTCCCACACTCCAAAGACGTACAGGTTTGTAGGTTAATTGGCTTGGAAAAATTGTAAATTGTCCCTCGTGTGTGTAGGGTAGTGTTGGTGTACGGGTGATCGCTTGCCAGCTTGGACTCAGTGGGACCAAGGGCCTGTTTCCACTCTGTATCTCTAAACTAAACTAAAACTAAACTGCACACAGTAAGTGGATGTAAATGAATTATGTTAATTAATCTGTTCCAGGTGCAAAGGAAAACGCATGGCAAAGCTGCTGTTTAAATTTAGTTCACTGGATCACAAAACCAGAGCTTAGGAATGGTTCAGTTAGAGACAACTCAATTGAGCTATGATGTGTTATTTTTACTGGATGTATTAAAAATGATCCAGACCACCGAGGCACAAACAACACACATGCAAGCCAATGCATTTCAATGGGATGCAATATTTGTCCTTTGCAATCTCGGTTCCCCCCCCCCCCCCCCCCCCCCAGATATTGGCATCAGTAGCAGGCTGTAGCCGGCAAAACCACCGTGAATGCCTTTCTGTTCCAAAGCTTCAGCCCAGCGGTGGCAGCTGTGGCTCAGATGTAGCCCTCCCTCACCTCAGATGTCAGAAGGTTATGGGTTCAACTCCCACTCCAGACACACGAACATTCATTCCCAACCTGCCTTGCACAGCCCGAGGTATTATCTTTGTCAGATGACTCACCCCACCCTGCAGCGGTCCTTGGCAGCACTAAGGACTTCCGCCTCTTTCTTGCACTAGTAATGGGGTTATTGATTATTGAATGTTGTCCATTATATATGCGTATTATGTTGCAGGCCTGCAATAACAATCTTAAACTGGAAAGGGTGCAGACAAGAATTACGAGGATGTAACGCCTTTTTACAAGGAAGCCTCCCGGACGCATCGCGAGTGGCAGAAGCCTTCCGGACGCATCGCGAGCGGCAGAAGCCTTCCGGAGGCGCCGTGGCTGCCGCTGGGAAGCCGAGGCTGAAGCCTCGCGGGTCGACGGAGCCTGCGGCTGGGGCCTGGGTGGATGGAGCCTGTGGGTGGGGCCTGGGTGGATGGAGCCCGCGGCTGGGGCCTGGGTGGATGGAGCCCGTGGCTGGGGCCTGGGACGATGGCGCCCGCGGCTGGGGCCTGGGACGATGGCGCCCGCGGCTGGGGCCTGGGTGGATGGAGCCCGCGGCTGGGGCCTGGGACGATGGAGCCCGTGGCTGGGGCCTGGGTTGGTGCCATGGAGGCGTCCGGAGAGGACCCGGCAGCGTTAGTGCAGAGGTCATTGCACGATGCGATGTGTACGGCAGTCGATGAAGGCGCCGACCGACGGACGAGGACGGACACATGGAAGTGGGGACGCCGCTGCCGAGAGAAGGGACAAAGGAGGACCCGGTGTGGGGGGACTGCCATGTGGGAGGGGGTGGAGAACAAAGAGGGACCTGGCGAGGGGGGGTGGGGGGAATCTGCAACTTTGTAAGCGCTCTTTATGCATACCGTGGCAAGGTATGCAAGCAAAGAATTTCACTGTGACTTATCACATGTGACAATAAAGTAGTCTATTCAATTCAATTCAATTCAATTCTCTTCTATTCTATTCTATGTTGCCAGGACTTGAGGACCGTGCTATAGGGAGAGGTAGGGCAAGCTACGACTTTTATCCCTTGAAGCGCAGGAGGATGAGGGGTATTTTTATCGAAGAGTATAAAATCATGAGAAGAATAGATAAGACAAATGTGCAGAGTATTTTACCCAGAGTTGGGGAATCAAGAACCAAAGAAAATAAGTTTAAGGTGTGAGGAGAAAGATTTGATGGGAACCTGAGGGGCAACTTCTTCACTGAGAGGATGGTGGGTATATAGAACGAGCTGCCAGAAGACATGTTGAGGCAGGTACTATAACAAATTTTAAAGACATTTGGACAGGTACATGGATAGGAAAGGTTGAGAGGAATATGGGCCTAATGTGGGCAGGTGGGTCTAACATAAATGGGGCACTTTGGTCAGCATGGGTAGGTTGGGCCGAAGGGCCTGTTTCCGTGTTGTATGACTCTATGACTCGAATTTCATTGTTCCGTTATCAGTGCATATGACAATAAATCACTCTTGACTTTTGAAAGGAGCATATGAGGTATTAGTCAAAGAAATGTAAGAGCTATTTAATCATTCTTCTAGCCTTCATTTAACCCATCACCAACACCAACTCACTACAATGTGCATGGTAGTGTTGTGTGCAAGTTGTCTCCCATGTTTTCATACACTTAAAAAGTAATGAATTGTCTGCAGAATACGTTCAGCTTGTGCATCCTCTGCCATGAAAGATAAGGACATAAGGAAGTTCTTCTTTTCACCTGTCTTGAGCTCATTCTTTTCTGGAAGGATGCTTTTGAAAATCACACCTGCCAACTCTCAATGTTTCACATATCAGACCCTACTTATAGCAGGGTGACCAGAACTATAGACAGCACTCCAAATCTGGCCTTACCAACATCTTGCACAGTTACAAAATGACTTCTCAACTCCTAGACTCAATACCCTGACTGATGAAGATTTTATAAAGTGTACACAATTTCAGTGAAATCTACCAGTGTCTCTATATTGTAGCAGCTCTGACCATGACTGTCCAAGTCTTACACAAATGTCCACAAGCACAGCCGTAAACAACAGAAACTCTTCATGCCAAAACCATCTTTTGATCAAGGCATGAAAATGAAACCAAGTCACATGGAACAATCGAGGAAGAGAGTAGACACAGCGATGAAGAACAATAAAGGACAGCAAAGAAAATTCAATGTAAGTTTGGTGGAGAATGGGCAGCACGGTGGCGCAGCGGTAGAGTTGCTGCCTTACAGCGTCAGAGACCCGGGTTCGATCCTGACTACGGGAGTTATTTGTACGGAGTTTGTACGTTCTCCCAGTGACCTCGTGGGTTTTCTCTGGGTGCTCCGGTTCCCCTCCCGCACTTCAAAGTAATGCTTCTATAAATTATAAATCGTCCTTGGTGTGTAAGATAGTATTAGTGTACTGGTCACCCCTAGTCACGATCGAACCCGGGTCTCTGGTGCTGTAAGGCAGCAGCTCTTCCGCTGCGCTACTGTGCCACCCCCTCAACTATCTCAACTGTCCTTTCCCTGCACCGACACTACTCGACCCGTTGAGTTCCTCCAGCAGCTTGCTCGTTTCTCCAGATTCCAGCAGCAGCGGTTGCTTGTGTGTCAAAAATAAATCTTCAGAGCCAGGCCCCTTCAGTCATTTCCTGGGATGGACAGGAAATTCCTTTGCAACTATTTCTTCCATTTTGTTAATTAATTCATGAAGCTGTGGTGCGGCCATATGTGTACACCAGTGATAGGATCTTGAACAAGAACAACATCCCCAAGACTGGGTGCGATTTCCAAATCAGTTGAACTTCCTGAGGAGCAGACCCTGGTGGCACGTGGTGACAAAGTTTATGAATTAAATGCAACCATTTAGTTTATCCATGTCAACAAATTGGCAGAGAGGCCACACTTGAGTGGAGTTACCAGGAATAAGTGGTGAGGTAATGGCTCAATGGAGTGGCCATGTTAGATTGCAGAAGGCACCACTCAATGGCATGGGTATGTTTCAATGGAGAAACTACATCTCATTGGAGCAGCTATGTTTCAGTTAGAGATTTTATTTCATTGATTGCCACAATCCCGTCATCTTTACATTTCCATTCACAATAGCTGCACTTCCCACTTCAACCTGGAGTGTTGACTCTTCTTTTTCTCACAGAGGCGGCCATACCTATTGCTTGTCTCAAGCATTTTTTGTTTTTTATTACAGATTTATACTGATGCGTGCAGATACAGACACGCACTCACACACATACCCATGCACACACGCGGACACATGCAGACACACACACTCTGACACATCCAGACAAACACATACATGCAAACACACACACACGCAGACACACACACTCTTGACACATTCAGACAAACACATACATGCAAACACACACACACACACATGTGCAGACACGCACACATGCAGGCATGCACACAAATGTACATACAGACACACATACAAACAGATGCAGAAACGCACACTGCACATGCAGAGAGACACACACAAGCACAGAGACGTACACACATGCACACACACACAAATGCAGATGCAAGCACGCGCGCGCACACACACACACACACACACACACACACACACACACACACACACACACACACACACACACACACACACACACACACACACACACCCCCACAGGGCTGGTCTTCCCTCCTGGGTCATTGAGCAATTAAAGAAGTAAGCAACCCTCAAAACCCGTGTCCACAAATGCTTATCATTTTTACAGATTTTCTGGTCTTTTAATAACTTCTCCGAGCCTACATTTGTTATACAATCACCTCTTTCAGTTGGCTTCTCACCCGTTTTGTTATTACATCTATCCTGCCCTCTCTTTTTTGTTCTTTCCTCCCCTCCTACATTTCTCTGCAACTTAAAACCTGTCAACCTCCAACTTCCCCCATGCTTGTGCAAAACCATTGATCTCAAACGTTCCTCTCAGCATTTGTGGCTCGGTTTTTATTTCCATGACTGAAACCTAGTTTGTTTATTGTTGGAAAACATCCCGAACGATTTCACAAGAGTTTTTTTATGAATGAAGAAAAAGCTGTTGAGCCTAAGAGTTGAGTGTTCAGACTCGGGACCCATGTAGTGAACATAAAGAAAGTGGAAAGATGAAGAGATTTAGTAGAAGAATCCACAGGAAGGGTCAGTCAAAACCTGCAAATAATTAGGAAAGCCAACAGAATGTTATTGTTTGTCGTAGAGTCAGTCATACAGCAGGAAACAGACCCTTTGGCCCAGCTTGCCCTCACTGACTAAAATGCCACATCTTGCATTGTACGTTCACCCCATGACCTGTGTGGCTTTTCTCCGGGAGCTCTGGTTTCCTCTCATACTCCAAAGACGTACATGTTTGGGCGCTAATTGGCTTGGTAAAATTGTAAATTGTCCCTAGTGAGTCTAGGATAGTGTTAGTGTACGCGATCGCTGGTCGGCATGGACTCGTAGGCAGAAGGGCCTGTTTTTGTCCTGTATCTTTAAACTAAACTAAATCCACACTTGTCCTACATTTGGCCCATGTCCCTCTAAACCTTTCCTATCCATGTACCTGTCCAAGTGTCTTTTAAGTGCTGTTATAATACCTGCTTCAATTTACTTCTCTGGCAATTCGTTCTATATACCCAGCACGCTCTGTGGGTGGGAGTCGGTGACGGTGATTGGGAGGAGCCAAGCTGATCATCTCTTCATGGCAGAAGGTCACCCCTGGCGTGCCGCAGCGATACCTGACGGCAGGCCTGGCTCCCCCGCCCGCCCAGAGAGGAGTGAGAAGGAGGGGTGGTCAGCAGAACGGCTGCGGGAGGCAGCGCCCTGCCTTGATGGTGGAGTGGGCCACTGGAGGCCCTGCAGCTGCCTGGGGCTTGGCTGGACCGTGCGCTGCTCCACGAGGGTGAGCGCGTGTTCCGGATATGGTCTGCAATAGTGGAGCAGCGGTGGTGGACACCACGGCTACATTTGGCCAGGCCGACCCTGCAACGTCACCAGGACAATGGGCCTCCACGGTCAGGCCAAAAACCCTGCACTTACAATGTAGCCAAAAACTGGCAACTCTGTCTACTGTCTCAGTGTACTACTGCTGTACACTTGTATTGTGTCTGAGGTGCTTATCTAAGAGTATCTGCAGTATCGTGTTTCCGTAATAGATGAGCCAAACATTCATTGTGTGGGATCAGGCTGAAGATGTTAGCAACGTACAGCATTTAGTTCAGTTTAGTTTAGTTCAGTTTTGTTTATTGTTATGTATACCAAGGTACAGTGAAAAGGTTTTTGTTGAGGGAGAATAAAGGTCGACCTGACGTGGATACTGTGTGCACTTTGTAACTTTCTCAGCGCCCTGATGTGGCGACCACTTGCACACCTTAGGTCTGCAAGCAAAGAATTTCACGATGAATTGTCACATGTGACAATAAGTGTCGGAAAATAACTGCAGATGCTGGGACAAATCGAAGGTATTACAAAATGCTGGAGTAACTCAGCGGGCCAGGCAGCATCTCAGGAGAGAAGGAATGGGTGACGTTTCGGGTCGAGACCCTTCTTCAGACAGGCATGTGACAATAAAGGGTTCATTCATTCTCTACTTGTTGGTAGGATGGTTCAGTTGGCTGATGACAGCTGGGAAGATCCAATGATTGCCTAATCTTTTCACAGAAACTTTGCTCTTGTTTCACATGCCCAGTTCTCCCTACAACCGTTGTGTTACACCATGGAACACAAATAGGATCTTGTTCCCGTTCAAATCAGTTTTTAACAGTGGGGGAATGAAAACAAGGTCACACTGTCTACACTTCTCTGAAAGGGCTGCTACAAATAGCAACGCTTATCCATTGTCGTGATCCGTTTGCAAGCTCCAGCCTAGTATTATCAACCTAGAATGAACAGGACAGTATGCCCACTGTTTGAGATGCCTTCAGAAAAGGCCACAAGAAAGCAGCTTAAAACAAACAAAAAAAAGAATAACTATGGCCACAACTGGAGTCATTCACCATTCACTTGAGAGACGTACAGTCACCGACCGACAACTATGTGTAAAGCCTGTGAAAGAAGTCGCCAATTTTAGCTATCCCCCTGTGTACAGAGATTGTGGCTGTGAAAGGGATTCTTAGCCTCCTCTCCCCAGAGTTGGGCAATATTAGCATCATACAACAGAGAAACAGGCCCTTTGGCCCAACTCATCCATGTCAACATGCCTCGTCTAAGCTGATCCCATTTGCCTGCATTTGACCCAAATCCCCCCAAACCATCCGTACTCTTGTCCCTGTTCAAATTTATTTTACATTTTCTTACTGTATCTGCCTCCCTACCTACTATACCCACCATCCTCTGAATGAAAAGGTTGTTTCTCAGGCTCCTATTAAATCTTTCTCCTCTCATCTTAAACCTAAGTCCTCCTGTTCTTGATTACTCCACCCTGGGAAAAAGACTCCCTATCTATTCCCCTCATGATTTTATACACTTCTATAATATCACACCTCACCTTCCTGTGCTCCAAGTAGTATAAACAGTCCTAACTTACCCAACCTAACTTACCCAAGCCCATGGCCTGGAAATCTGGTATCATCTTTGTAAAAAAATTCTCTGCACTCTTTGCAGGTTAATTCAATTGAATTGAATAGGTTTATTGGCCAAGTATGTACACATCCAGTACAAGGAATGTGCCTTGGTGCTCCGCTCGCAAGTAACAACACAAACATACAGTAAACAGTTAAGAATAAAGCATAAAAATTAAAACATTAAGAATAGAACATTATAGTTTAAACATGTGAATGAAATAAAATACCAGAGCAATAGGAGGCTACAGACTTGATTATCGAGACCCTTCTGATCGTAGGGTGGCCCAAACTGAATACAATGGTCCAAATGCAGCCTCACCAACACCTTGTATAACTCTAACGTAATGTCCCAAATTCTGCACTCAGTACCCTGACTGATAAAGGCTAATGTACCAAAGGTTTTCTTTACCACCCCACTTACCTATGAAGCTGTTGGTTTCAGGGAACTATGTACGTGTACTCCTAGATCCTCTGTTCTACAACACTCTGCCCTGGTTTGACTTCCCAAATGCAACACCTCACAGTTATCTGAATTAAACTCCATTTGCCATTCCTCAGCCCACTTGCCCAGCTGATCAAGATCCCACAGGCAAAGTATAGCCTTCATTACAAATTTACAAGTGTTCACCAAACAGAACGTGGTCGTAGGGCAGGAGGGCAGCAGGATTCGGAGAGGAGGGGCAGGGAGAGAGGGTCTCAGACTCCTGTCAGAGAGAAGAGAACTTCAAAGTAGGCAGAGGCAGACTGTCCGTATAAGGGGAGGAAAAAATTATTCGCTGCGGGAGGACAGGGAAGGCCAGGTGGGATTCCTACCAATGCATCTCACACCCCAAGCAGACGTCTCCTATACAGTACAGCGAGTTACATGCATGTGAGGGCGTGGGTAGGAGAATTTAAAAAACTGTAACAAGGGATGGCACATTGGCACAGCGGTAGAGTTGCTGGTTTGCAGCGCCAGAGACCAGGGTTCGATCCTGACTACGGGTGCTGTCTGTACAAAGTTTGTGCGTTCTACCTGTGACTTTGTGGGTTTTCTCCGGGTGCTCCGGTTTCCTCCCACACTCCAAAGACATGCAGGTTTGCAGGTTAATTGGCTCCTGTGCCACCCTCTGGAAGCAAAGGATAGTTCTTCACTCATGTCCTTCACTCCCACTTGGTCTCCGTCTGACTACAGACATTCCTTTTGTCCGCCACACCTGCCCTCTTCTAAGTTAATGTGGACGGCGCTGAGACCTGGAGTCCAAGCCCTGCCTGGGCAGTGAAAGGAGCCTCACATGCTAACGGTCAGTTGTGCCTGTGGAAGATACTATGGTTCCCACATTGGCCTCATCGGTCACCTCAGAACCCACAAAAGTAGAGTGTAAACAACTTGTCCTCATTCATGAAGTTAGTGTCCTGAGGCCCAAAGAGAAGTTAATGTTGAGTCACAGATTCAGTCATACAGCACAGAAACAGGTTCTTCAGCCCAACGTATCCATGCTGACCAAGATGCCCCCTCCACACTAGTCCCACCTGCCAGTGTTTGCCCCATTATCCCTCTAAACCTTTCCTATCCATAAACCTGTCCATATGTCTTTTGTTTTATACTGCACCTGCCTCAACTACCTCTGGCAGCTTGTTCGCTCTTTAGAGCACATGGTATTGGGGGGTACGGTATTAACATGGATAGAGAATTGGTTGGCAGACAGGAAACAAAGAGTAGGAATAAACGGGTCCCTGTCAGAATGGCAGGCAGTGGTGAGTGGAGCGCCGCAAGGCTCGGTGTTGGGGCCGCAACTATTTACAATATATAGTAATGATTTAGATGATGAGATTAAAAGTAACACAAGCAAATTTGCAGATGACACAAAGCTGGGTGGCAGTGTGAACTACGAAGAGGATGCTAGGAGGTTGCAGGGTGACTTAGACAGGTTGAGTGAGTGGGCCGATGCATGGCAGATGCAGTATAATGTAGATAAATGTGAGGTTATCCACTTTGGCGGCAAGAACAAGGAAGCAGATTATTATCTCAATGGTGTCAGGTTAGGAAAAGGGAACTGCAACGAGACCTGGGTGTCATTGTACACCAGTCACTGAAAGTAAACATGCAGGTACAACAGGCAGTGAAGAAAGCGAATGGAATGTTGGCCTTCATAACAAGCATTTGAGTATAGGAGTAAACAGGTCCTTCTGCAGTAGTACAGGGCCCTGGTGAGACCACATCTGGAGTATTGTATGCAGTTTTGGTCTCCTAATTTGAGGAAGGACATCCTTGCTATTGAGGCATTGCAGCGTGGGTTCGCGAGGTTAATCCCCGGGATGGCGGGACTGTCATATGAGGAAAGATTGGAAAGACTGGGCTTGTATTCACTGGAACTTAGAAGGATGAGAGGGGATCTTATAGAAACATATAAAATTATAAAAGGACTGGACAAGCTAGATGCCGGAAAAATGTTTCCAATGTTGTGGGAGTCCAGAACCAGGGGCCGCAGTCTAAGAATAAAGGTAGGCCATTTAAACCTGAGATGAGAAAAAAGTTTTCACTCAGAGATTTGTGAATTTGTGGAATTCTCTGCCACAGAGGCCAATTCACTGGATGAATTTAAAAGAGAGTTAGATAGAGCTCTAGGGGCTAGTGGAATCAAGGGATATGGGGAGAAGGCAGGCACAGGTTACTGATTGTGGATGATCAGCCACGATCACACTAAATGGCGGTGCTGGCTCGAAGGGCCAAATGTCCTCCTCCTGCACCTATAACCATATAACCATATAACCATATAACAACTACAGCACGGAAACAGGCCCGTTCGGCCCTACCAGTCCACGCCGACCACTCTCCCTGACCTAGTCTCATCTACCTGCACTCAGACCATAACCCTCTAATCCCCTCTTATCCATATACCTATCCAATTTACTCTTAAATAATAAAATCGAGCCTGCCTCCACCACTTCCACCGGAAGCCCATTCCATACAGCCACCACCCTCTGAGTAAAGAAGTTACCCCTCATGTTACCCCTAAACTTTTGTCCCTCAATTCTGAAGCTATGTCCCCTTGTTGGAATCTTCCCCACTCTCAAAGGGAAAAGCCTACCCACGTCAACTCTGTCCATCCCTCTCAAAATTTTAAAAACCTCTATCAAGTCCCCCCTCAACCTTCTACGCTCCAAAGAATAAAGACCCAACCTGTTCAACCTCTCTCTGTAGCTTAAGTGCTGAAACCCAGGCAACATTCTAGTAAATCTCCTCTGCACCCTCTCCATTTTGTCGACATCCTTCCTATAATTTGGCGACCAGAACTGCACACCATACTCCAGATTCGGCCTCACCAATGCCCTGTACAATTTTAACATTACATCCCAACTTCTATACTCGATGCTCTGATTTATAAAGGCAAGCATACCAAACGCCTTCTTCACCACCCTATCCACATGAGATTCCACCTTCAGGGAACAATGCACAGTTATTCCCAGATCCCTTTGTTCCACTGCATTCCTCAATTCCCTACCATTTACCCTGTACGTCCTATTTTGATTTGTCCTACCAAAATGCAGCACCTCACACTTATCAGCATTAAACTCCATCTGCCATCTTTCAGCCCACCCTTCCAAAAGGCCCAAGTCTCTCTGTAGACTTTGAAACTCTACTTCATTATTAACTACACCACCTATCTTAGTATCATCTGCATATTTACTAATCCAATTTGCCACACCATTATCCAGATCATTAATGTAAATGACAAACAACAGTGGACCCAACACAGATCCTTGGGGTACTCCACTAGACACTGGCCTCCAACCTGACATACAATTGTCAACCATTACCCTCTGGTATCTCCCATTAAGCCATTGTTGAATCCATCTTGCAACCTCACTATTAATACCCAACGATTTAACCTTCTTAATCAACCTTCCATGTGGAACCTTGTCAAATGCCTTACTGAAGTCCATATAGACAACATCCACAGCCTTGCCCTTATCAATTTCCCTGGTAACCTCTTCAAAAAATTCAAGAAGATTAGTCAAACATGACCTTCCAGGCACAAATCCATGTTGACTGTTTCTAATCAGGCCTTGTTTATCCAAATAATTATATATATTGTCCCTAAGTATCTTTTCCATTAATTTTCCCACCACAGACGTCAAACTAACAGGTCTATAATTGCTAGGTTTACTTTTAGAACCTTTTTTAAACAAAGGCACAACATGCGCAATGCGCCAATCTTCCGGCACCATCCCCGTTTCTAATGACGTTTGAACTATTTCCGTCATAGCCCCTGCTATTTCTGCACTAACTTCCCTCAATGTCCTAGGGAATATCCTATCAGGACCTGGAGACTTATCTACTTTTATATTTTTCAAAAGTGTCCGTACCTCCTCTTCTTTAATCCTCATAATTTCCATCACTACTCTACTTGTTTCGCTTACCTCACATAATTCAATATCCTTCTCCTCGGTGAATACCGAAGAAAAGAAATTGTTTAATACCTATTTTCTATGTTTCTATGTTTCTATGTTCCATACACCCACCACCTTCTTCTAAAGGGAAGTTAGCATCTGGAGCCTTTGACTGTTGATGTAGAGACATGAGGTTGAATCCCACTGCTATAGTTGGGCATTAAATTCAAGTAATTGAAATCAACAGCACTGCAACATTATCGCATCACCTCTGCACGGCCCAGACTTTAGAATGGGATATGAACACATAGGACATTCAGTGTAAAGGATGGGTTGGGGTATTACCAACTGACCCAAGGCTGACTAAACCATACAAACCAGTCCCCCATCCCATCAACTTCATCTATACTTCATACTGCCTCAGGAAAGTAGCCAACATTATCAAGGAGACAAAAGGAACTGCAGTTGCTGGAATCATGAGCAAAACACAAAGTGCTAGAGTAACTCAGAGGGTCAGGCAGTCATGTGGAGGGAATGTATAGGTGGTATTTTCGGCCTGGACCCTTCTTCAGAGTCATTGTCATCCCAGTCATTCTCAACCTTCCCTCTCCCGTTTTGGCAAGAGATACAAAAGCTTGAAAGCACATACTCAACATCTGCATGATTCAAGATTTTGATCAGCTTCTCCAAGATTCAAGAACCTCTTCTTCCCCGCTGTGATCAGATTCTTGAATGGACTTCTCATTAGCTACAGATAAATTCTTGATCTTCCACTCCACCTCATTCTGCCCCTTGCACTTTTTTTAGAATCTGCACTTTCTCAGTAGCTGATACACTATATTCTGCATGCAACCAAAAGCACCCAGCCATGAAAACAAAGGTATGAAATGTGCATATTCAGCATCAAATACAAATCAAATACATTGTCAACTATACCAATTTTCATATTTTTAATTTTAAACCTTGACCCTCAAAGCTCTTGTATTTGATATTTCCATTCTGGGAAGTAAGTTCTGTCTGTCCATCCCCTCATAATTTTATTAACTACGATCAGGTCTCCACGTAATCTCCTTATAATTTAGACTTTAGAGATACAGCATGGAAACAGGGCCTTTGACCCACTGAGTCTGCACCGACCAAGTGTCACCCATACCCTAGTTCTATCCTACACACTAGGGACAATTTACAGAAGCCAATTAGCTTACAAACCTGCATGCCATTGGAGTGTGGGAGGAAACCAGAGCACCCAGAGAAACCACCTCTCTACAGACAGCACCCGTAGTCAGGATTGAATCCGGGTCTCTGGTGCTGTAAGGCAGCAACTCTACCGCTGTGCCACAGTGCCGTCCCTTATTGCAGTTTTCTGAATTATTCCACCCACACCCTCATAGGCACGTGCCTCGCTGTACTGTAGAGGAGACGACTGCTTGGGGTGTGAGCCGCTATGGTAGGAATCCCACCTGACCTTTCCTGTACGCCTGCAGCAAAGAATAGTTCTTTCCTCTTGTATGGACTGTCTGCCTCTGCCTACTCGAAAGAAGATCTCCTCCTCTCTCTGACGGGAGTTCTCTGAGACCCTCTCTCACTGCTCCTCCTCTCCGAGTCCTGCTGTTCTCCTGCCCTACCACTAAGTTGAGCCACTGTGTTGCCCAATGCACAAACAACAAGGTAACCTTGGTCACTCAGAAGACTACATCTGAAAGCTTTGTGTTTACCAAAGACCTCGCCCCACCCCCCCTCCCCTTAACCCCCAACCACCCTTCCTTATTCTTCTGCTGACCCTTTAGGTGATTCAGTCATGTGTGGCACCTCCACATCTAACCTCGTCACACAATGCACAGGCGTTCTCAACAGCTTTACCTGAATCTATGAGCTGTCACCTGCACCACTATGTACGGAGTCAGCCTGCATTTCCGCTGGATGAGCATCAATAGAAAGCAATGATCTTGTTTGGATTTGGAGGAATGATTTCGCTAGGAATTAATTTGGATTTATTTTCGAGGTCGCCCCTCCTCCCATACCTTGGGTTACCACTGATAAGTAATTCAAGTCCAGGTGGGCTCAGGAACATTGTCTGTTGTCAGAAGGCAGGGTACAAATATTTACTCGGAATCTGAATGTGGGACCACACTCTTTGCGAGAGAGATTAGACATCAGTTTGCTCGCACTCAGTGTTCACGACAACATAAGCCAATGACTACTCTAACCCCCCCGACATTCAATTCCGTTGACTTCAGTGTAGTGGATGGTGCAACTAGTCAAATATGAATTTAGATTCATAGAGTCATACAGCACGGAAACAGGCCTGTCGGTTCAACTCGCCCATGTCGACCAAGATGCCCCATCTAAGCTAGTCCCATTTGCCTGTACTTGGTCTATACCCCTCTAAACATTTCCTATCTGTGTACCTGGACAAGTGACTTTTAAATATAGCCGCAGTACCTGCCTCAACTCTCTCCTTTGGCAAGCTCATTCCATATACCCACCACCCTCTGACCAAAAAGGTTGCCTCAGTGAAGAAAGCCAATGGAATGTTGGCCTTCATAACAAGAGGAATTGAGTATAGGAGCAAAGAGGTCCTTCTGCAGTTGTACAGGGCCCTAGTGAGACCGCACCTGGAGTACTGTGTGCAGTTTTGGTCTCCAAATTTGAGGAAGGATATTCTTGCTATTTAAGGGTGTGCAGCGTAGGTTTACTAGGTTAATTCCCGGAATGGGGGGACTGTCGTATGTTGAAAGACTGGAGCGACTAGGCTTGTATACACTGGAATTTAGAAGGATGAGAGGGAATCTTATCGAAACATATAAGATTATTAAGGGGTTTGACAGGTTAGAGGCAGGAAACATGTTCCCAATGTTGGGGGAGTCCAGAACCAGGGGCCACAGCTTAAGAATAAGGGGTAAGCCATTTAGAACGGAGATGAGGAAAAACTTTTTCAGTCAGAGAGTTGTGAATCTGTGGAATTCTCTGCCTCAGAAGGCAGTGGAGGCCAATTCTCTGAATGCATTCAAGAGAGAGCTAGATAGAGCTCTTAAGGATAGTGGAGTCAGGGGGTACGGGGAGAAGGCAGGAACGGGGTACTGATTGAGAATGATCAGCCATGATCATAATGAATGACGGTGCTAGCTCGAAGGGCCGAATGGCCTACTCCAGCACCTATTGTCTATTGTCTATTGGATGTGGTGAGGACGTTTCCACTAGTGGGAGAGTCTCCCACTAGACTCTTCCACTAGTGGAAACATCCTCTCTCCACATCCACTCTATCCAAGCAAGAGGTGGTTTTCTCAAATAGGCAGCAAAATAAGATTATATAAAATAAACCCTGAGCAATAAATAACTATTTAGAAAATTTGTCAGCATTTATTTACAATATACATCAGACGCTGTGTCGGGGACCTTATGTTTCAATCCCGTTCTGAATTACACCCGCTCTGCAGTCCCTCGGGAATGGGCAATGATGTCAATTGTCCAAGTGCAATTTCATTATAAATTCAGTGAAGTGAAATATAAATATACTGTTTTCCTCCTCCAAGCGCAGGCTCGACGATCGCTTCGCTGAACACCTGCGCTCGGTCCGCATTAACGCAACTGATCTCCCGGTGGCCCAGCACTTTAACTCCCCCTCCCATTCCCAGTCTGACCTCTCTGTCATGGGCCTCCTCCAGTGCCATAGTGAGGCCCGCCGGAAATTGGAGGAGCAGCACCTCATATTTCGCCTGGGCAGTTTACAGCCCGGTGGTATGAATGTCGACTTCTCCAACTTCAGATAGCTCCTCTGTCCCTCCCTTCCCCTCCTCCTTCCCAGATCTCCCTCTATCTTCCTGTCTCCATCTATATCCTTCCTTTGTCCCACCCCCGACATCAGTCTGAAGAAGGGTCTTGACCCGAAACGTCACCCATTCCTTCTCTCCCGAGATGCTGCCTGACCTGCTGAGTTACTCCAGCATTTTGTGAATAAATCGATTTGTACCAGCATCTGCAGTTATTTTCTTATATGACTTATCTCATTTCTTATCTTATCTTGTCTTATCTTCTTTTTTTAATGACTTATCTTATTTCGACCCGAAACGTCACCCATTCCTTCTCTCCTGAGATGCTGCCTGACCTGCTGAGTTACTCCAGCATTTTGTGAAATAAATGATTTATCTCCATCTTCGCAAGTGCCTCAGACACTTGAGCATTCCGAGAAACATTTAGAAGAGAGACAGATAAAAGAGAGATAGAGAGATAAAGAGATAGAAAGAGAGAGAGAGGAGGGGGCGGAAAGATGTAAGCGAGATATATGTGGGCCCATATCTCTAGATATCCTCTCCCCTGACTCTCAGTCTGAAGAGGGGTCTCGACCCAAAACGTCACCCATTCCTTCTCTCCAGAGATGCTGCCTGTCCCGCAGAGTTGCTGCAGCATTTTGTGTCGATCTTTGGCCCAACCCTCAAGCAGTCAGCTGTGACACAAGTCAGGATCAGGGGCTTTGCATGCATGCAGCCACAAGCATGTGACTGCACCCTGTCTAATGAGTGCCCACATCTGAGGCACTTCAAGAGGGGCCTCACAGCTGAGGTCTGGCCAAAGGAAGGCAAGCCCAAGCAAAGTCTAATCCTGCCGCATAGCCCACGTAATCAAAGGCACAATCACAGCTCTCCCAGCTGCGGTTAGACTTCAAACAAAACGTCCGAAAAGAAAAGATTCCATCAGAGAAGAGACTAAGTTCCTATTGTGCCGACACCACAGCTGTTTCTTTATGCACCCAGCTCAAGGTAAATGTTTCACCGCCAACTCCACCCAACCCGTACCGAAGTGGCAATGGTCAAAGAGGCGATCACTTCACTTTGATTTAGGTTGGGTTGGGGACAGGAGATGAAAATAAGGAGTGTAGGAAGGAACTGCAGATGCTGGTTTACACCGAAGATACACACAAATTTCTGGAGTAACTCAGCAGGTCAGGCAACAGCTCTGGAGAAAAGGAATGGCTGACATTTCGGGTTGGAACCCTCCTTCAGATTGAAAGATAGAGAAGACCAGAACCGTCCCCCCCCCTGTTTTGTTCTGGCCTTCTCTACCTTTCAGTCTGAAGAAGGGTTCCAACCTGAAACGTCACCTATTTCTTTTCTCTAGAGATGCTGCTTGACTCGCTGAGTTACTCCAACATTTTGCGTCTATTGTTGATCGAAATAAAGAGTCTGACAATTTACCAAATGCTTATGACTCCATGTACCTTTGATACAACTTGTATAAATATACTCTTTTTCTCCCTCAGCAGGCATTGACTTATCCAGCTTCACAAGTGCCTCTGGTACTTTAGCATTTGAAATGTGTGAGCTAGACACTAACAGCAGGTAATTCCACAATGGGTTGGCAGGGGACAATGCTGGCTAGGTCTGATTCAGCCCTGACTCGATGTCTGAGAATCCGTTTCTCCCAGCGGCAAGCAGTGACTATTTGTTTTTGTTAAATTCAAATGCAAATGAACTTTAGCTCAAGAACTTCTAAATGTAAACACAAAGTGCTGGTGAAATTCAAAGGGGCAGGCAGCATCTGTGGAGGGAATGGAAGATGTTTTGGGAGAGATTGAGTAGGCTGGGACTCTATTCATTGGAGCACAGGAGAAAGAGGGGTGATCTTGTAGAGGTGTATAAAATTATGAGAGGAATAGATCGGGTAGATGCACAGAGTCTCTTACTCAGAGTGTGTGAATCGAGGACCAGAGGACATAAATTTAATAGGAATCTGAGGGGTTACTTTTTCTTACAGAGGGTGGTGGGTGAAGGGAACAAGCTGGATTGGGCAGGTTTGGAGGGATATGAGCCAAACGTGGGCAGGTAGTACTAGTGTAGCTGGAGCAAGTTGGGTCGAAGAGCCTGTTTCCACGCTGTATCACTCTATGACTATCCATTCTTCAGAAGTAGATCCTTCCATTTCTTCTTCAGTCTGAAGAAGGGTCCCAACTCAAAACATCATCTGTTCATTCCCTCCACAGATGCCGCCTGACCCAATGAGTTCATTCAACACGTTGTGTTTTGCTCATGATTCCAGCATCTGCAGTCTTTTGTTTTGATTGGATAACATACAAACAGAAGCTTTTCACTCTATCTCAGAACATGTGACAACATTAACCAAAACTAAACTCTGTAGAAACACAGAACTGCAGTGGCTGGTTTACACAAAAAGACACTAAGTGCTGGAGTAACTCAGCGGTTCAGGCAGCATCTCTAAAGAACACGGACCGGTGATGTTTCTGGTCAGCGCCTTTCTTCAGACCCCCTGCAGTCTCTTTCGCCTCTGTATCTTAGAGACGTGCGGCCCCAGGCTATTTAAGCAGAGATGGAAGGATACCTCAGATAAGAAGTGCATTAATGCAACAGAGGTTCAACCAAGAGGCTGCATCAGGTCACACCAGATCTCCAACTGCAGATCAGTGGGTGTGTAAACACCAAGCTTCCTGTTTGCTTCCAACAATCTACCTGACACATTGCTAACCACTTTCTTATTTGTTTACAAAGATAACAATGTTGGCTGGAGGCACACAAGATACAGGTCTACTCAGACGAAGCCCT